>NC_056730.1:974941714-975086714 GCF_019279795.1 Protopterus annectens | reverse complement strand
AGAAAAAAAGTGGTAGAATTGTCACATGGAATAACATATATAGAAATACAATCACTAAGGTGATTATGTATTTACATATGACATATTTACATAATATAATGTGGACAAAAGTAATTAATTAGTATAGTAAGCACATGCAATTAATTCTCTAGCTTAATCACAGTGCTATTGTTTTGGTGCTTACTTGTATGTATATGGTATAATGTGGGTTTAGGGAAAAAATATAATGTGACTTTAGAGAAGGGAGTCTAAAAACCTAAAAAACTCTGAAACAGGCAGTAGATTTAAAAGGAAATTGAGATAGCAGAGAAGGGAGGAAGGAAGAAAAGGAATAAAAAAGGGGAGGTAGTTGTAATAGAAGTGGAGAAGAAAATTAAGTGGGGTCGTGGCAAGGGCAAGTCCATGAGTTTAACAGGTAGACTTTTAAAGTGTTTTTAAAACAGTTTGAGTTAGATATCTTTCTTACAAGTAAAGGCAGTTTATTCCATGCAATGGCAACAGAGTGACTGTAGACAGGTTTACCAATGGATTTTTGGGCTTATAGGTTTCTAGGTGGTGTTGGTCGAAACTATGTAGAGTGTGATTAGGGGTACAGCGAGAGATAAGAGTAGAGAAAGCAGAACAGAAGTTGGTTTGGTTTAGAATGGAGTGGGTCAGTTGTAGTTGAGACAGTAGGAGTTGTTAGAATTCTAGCCACTGTAGGTTTTTTTAGAGGTAGGCAGTGATGAGAGTGATAGGGCTGATTTGCTGCAAATCTAGCGATTTTATCATATGTAAGTTCTAACTTATTTAGTAAATTTGATTGTAAGTTGGTAAGGATAGGGGCAGCATATAATTTGCAGGGTAGTAGATATGCTTGTGAAAAAGACAGCTTAGATGCATTTGTGAGGATTTTTTTATTTCTATAGAGTAGGCAAGGTTTTAGATAAGTCTTTTTAATGAATAATTGAATATGTAGGTCGAATTTTAGTTGGTCATCGATTATGACCTCTAATAATTTAGTGTGGGGTTCTACTTTGATAGTTATATTGCTGAAGGAGGAGACAGGGAAGGTAGATTTCAGGTGTTGGAGAGATTTAGGGAGGAGAGATTTAGTTTTCTTAGAGATGAGTAAAAGTTGGTTTATTATTAGCCATTTTCAGCTGAGAGCAGAGATTCCTGGTTAAGAGTGAGGAGGTTGGAGAGATTGTCAGAAAAGGAAATAATTGTAGAGTCATCAGCATATTGTATTAGAGAGGGATTTGGACAGGAAGTATAGAGGTTGTTAGTGAAAATCTTGACTAGTAGGGGTGCAAGAATAGACTCTACCCTTGGGGAACCCCAGTTTGGACTGGAAGGAAGGGGGAGGATGGAGGGAGCCACTTTACAGATTGAAATCTGTTTGAGAAGTAGCTTGCAAGAATGAGATGAATTGGAGAGATAGAGGTTGGATAGTTTAGGCTTATATACTTATATACTCTATATATTATATATATGCATATGTGTATTCGGTTCCCTATTATATGATCAAAGATGCATTCTTTCGAATGTGTCTTGATTGAACTTGAAAGCACGAAATGGCAAAATACCGAAATGGCATATAAGCGAATTCTTTCCTGGGAAAGAAATCTCTTGGCCGCCTTCGTTATTTTGCCATTTTCATCACTGTAGTGCGATCTTGGAGTTGGTATATTTATTAGGGGGGGTGTGTGGGGCACAAAGTGTTTGGGACTGTAAGCTTTCGCTTACATGGGATCGATAAATCAGCGTTCACTTTTTTAAACGTTCACTGATTTAATATAGATCCATATATTCACACACACACAAACACACACACATATATATATTACACACACACACACACACACACACACACACACACACACACACACACACACACACACACACACACACACACACACACACATTTCCTCGCTGTAGTGCAATCTTGGAGTTGGTATATTTAAGTAGTGGGGGGTTGGGGGCTGCATGGGGGCTTGCCTCCCTGCAGAAACATTGAGAAAGTTGTTTTTTGTTGGATTTATTTCGGAATGTCGAGATTCTGAAACATCAGTCATATGGTCTTGATAATATGAAATTCCATGTTTTGGAAATTCGAGATTCAGAAGTGAATATATATATATATATATATATATATATATATATATATATATATATATATATATATATATATATATATATATATATATATATATATCTATATGTATATATATGCATATATGTAGATTTACACTTTTATGTACATTGACGTGTGAGAGAATCATGTTAGACATTTTAAGCTGACATATGCTTCTTCTTATGGTATAAGTTATCCATTTCTTATTCTCTATCCATACTTTTTGAGTATGTTAGAGATAAGAAGCATAATATTTCTTCCAGTATCTGGATAACTCCTCTAGCTTAGGACAAATGTCTAATCACTTGTTTAACTCAATAAACTGTGGATTGCACATGCAAAACCATCTTGAATTATTTTTAGTAAGACTGTAAATAATCCATTCTATTGATCTTACATAAGAAGTTTTGACAGTGGTCTGTTTTCATAATTCATATTCTGATATCAAAAGCAATCATTCCTATACAATTATTTTTCCCATTCTGTTTATATCTATGTATATATACATATATATATATATATAGAGAGAGAGAGAGAGGGAGAAAGAGAGAGAGAGACACATATATATATAGGGAGGAAGGCATATACACCATAAGAAAAGGAAATCTGTGTAGGGCATAATTATCCTTTAATGTAAAGCAATCATCGTGGTGACACTTCCTTTGTTTCTCTTCCTCCACACCCGCAGAGCCGGGGATAGCAGCTTCAGATATAAAGAGCATACCCTTGCATGTTCTGGTGCTCAAGTCCCAGAAAAAAATTCTGAAATTCCAGGTATTCTGTAGCTGAAAAAAAGAAAAAGGAAAATGAGGAGAAAATGCAGAAGGTGCGTCGATAACGACGTATCAGATGATAACTTTGTCAGAATAATATGTTATGCCCATCACCTATTACACAATGCACTTATCTAGTAATTCAAGGTATAATGAGTGGGACATTCTGCCTTCAGACTGTCCAACAGATCTTTCAGACACTTTGCTTTTCTTGATCATTGTCTGTATATACAGATAACCTTTATCGTTATTTTGTAAAGCTCTCATGTTCATGGCCAAGACACTGATATTCATAATAAATCCTTAATAATCCTTCCATTACGACCACGAATAGACAAATGTAAACTAACTATATATATATATATATATGTATATATATGCATATATGTAGATTTACACTTTTATGTACATTGACGTGTGAGAGAATCATGTTAGACATTTTAAGCTGACATATGCTTCTTCTTATGGTATAAGTTATCCATTTCTTATTCTCTATCCATACTTTTTGAGTATGTTAGAGATAAGAAGCATAATATTTCTTCCAGTATCTGGATAACTCCTCTAGCTTAGGACAAATGTCTAATCACTTGTTTAACTCAATAAACTGTGGATTGCACATGCAAAACCATCTTGAATTATTTTTAGTAAGACTGTAAATAATCCATTCTATTGATCTTACATAAGAAGTTTTGACAGTGGTCTGTTTTCATAATTCATATTCTGATATCAAAGGCAATCATTCCTATACAATTATTTTTCCCATTCTGTTTATATCTATGTATATATACATATATATATATATATATATAGAGAGAGAGAGAGAGAGAGAAAGAGAGAGAGAGACACATATATATATATAGGGAGGAAGGCATATACACCATAAGAAAAGGAAATCTGTGTAGGGCATAATTATCCTTTAATGTAAAGCAATCATCGTGGTGACACTTCCTTTGTTTCTCTTCCTCCACACCCGCAGAGCCGGGGATAGCAGCTTCAGATATAAAGAGCATACCCTTGCATGTTCTGGTGCTCAAGTCCCAGAAAAAAATTCTGAAATTCCAGGTATTCTGTAGCTGAAAAAAAGAAAAAGGAAAATGAGGAGAAAATGCAGAAGGTGCGTCGATAACGACGTATCAGATGATAACTTTGTCAGAATAATATGTTATGCCCATCACCTATTACACAATGTACTTATCTAGTAATTCAAGGTATAATGAGTGGGACATTCTGCCTTCAGACTGTCCAACAGATCTTTCAGACACTTTGCTTTTCTTGATCATTGTCTGTATATACAGATAACCTTTATCGTTATTTTCTAAAGCTCTCATGTTCATGGCCAAGACACTGATATTCATAATAAATCCTTAATAATCCTTCCATTACGACCACGAATAGACAAATGTAAACTAACTGGTCCAGTTTTTTGTTTACCTAAAAAGGTCCTCTGTTACATTTTAAATCACATACTTCTCAAAATTCAGCTGCACTTATCTCGTATCCTCATGACAGTCTGTCATAAGACAACAAATTATCTGAACAGCAGAACTTTTGCACAGTCAAAAATTCACAAAAGAAACCTCTAAAGAAGTACATGAAGTTCCTGGATGCTAGGCCTTTGGACTTTTTCCTTTTCATACAGTTTAACTTCTTATTCCAACACAACACAATTATTTTATATTCAGATTATCTGGTCTTGTACAGAAATGGTACTTTTGCAACATACATTTTAAGGGAGATGTTTAATTCTTGCACATTTATATCTCTTAATCTTCCATCAGCTACACCAATAACATAAACTTGCAAGCTTGGAAATGTAGAAACAAAGGTGTTCCAGGCTGTCATGGCACTGCAAGAAGATATGAATGTGGCTGTTAATCCTGACTCAGATGCCACACCTCTAAACTGTAGCCACAGGTTAGAACTGTGATGAATAAAGAGGCTGAGATAACGTGGTGCAGAACTATACTTCCATTTGATAGATGCATACTGGTATTACACAACTAAGAAACATTTGCATTCATTCTCAGTGGGGCCCCAACTCTCATCTAGATTTACTTTATTTACTTAACATTTCTTAAATTAATATGCAAACCAGTCCAAACTGGTCCTATGTTAAACCATGCCTCAGGCCACAAAGCAAATGGAGCTATAGACAACCCAATAAGCCAATCAATACAACACAAGCATAAAGCACTGTTATCAAAAGTATAGCTAGTATACAGAGCAGGAAATGAATATAACAAGAGAACAATTAGCTAATGGGCTTTTTATTCAATGCACAGTGGTTTGAAGAGAGCACTGCTAAATCCTTAATGCCAAAAGACCAAATGCAGAAAGACCTAAATTAAAAGGCTAAATGATGAAATCCTTGCAGTATATATGGCTGAAGCATAAAATATTGAATATGTTACTATGTGAATATACTGAAATACTAGAAACCAGTAGCATCAGCCTATTGTTTTACAATTTAAGGTTGTAATCACCAGTTTCCCTACCCTTTATCAGGTGTAAAATGGACTAGGTTTTAGCTCATTTGGTATACTTCTCTGAACTGTAACTCATCAATCACTGTTTTCATATGAGAATCACATCCAGTGCAGTTTGTAATAGTGAGCAATCATTCAGATATTTTAGGCTTTTCAATCTTCTCTGTGATTTTGCAATACTGGATTTAGTATACATAAATGCAAAAGGCATGACAAGCCCTTGCCCCCATGCTGCTTGACACCTCTTCACATTGTTTGTTTTGTGTGGGCGAATAAACCAGTGTGAGCTCATCCAGATGCAATGGAACCATCACTGCCATTGCAGTGGACTTTGATGATGCTAAAACCAAAGGTAACTACAACAATAAACTAATCACCCAGAGAGTTGTGTAAAATACTGGCAATAAATAAAGGCAATAACGAAATTAATGTAAACTATGTATACCATTTATAAAATAACTCAGATGGAAAGCACTGTGCTGAAGTACAGGGCAAAATGAAGCATTGCAAAGCAACAGCAGCCAACATTATGACAGAATAAAATGAGCTAATGCAGAGAATAACACACTGGAAGAGAAAAGAAGCAAAAAATAAGCAGATAAATATTCTGTTTTAGATTACACGAAATGGAAAAAACTATGTGAGTACCAAGAAATTATCACAGAGTATGCATTGAATCTAAGTGTTGAAGTTGCCCAAACACAGTCAAATAAGCAGTGAATTTGAGAACAAAGAAAAAGAGTAAACCTACCAAAAATATATTACTTTACAAAAATTGAAGAATACTCCTTGATGTCTGAACAACTCCAGCCAAATCATGGAAAAGTCAAGACTAAAAATGTGCAGTCATAGTGAAGCCTTCCAAGATGGTTGTACGCTGATCAACAGCTTAATTACATCTCTCCCAATGTGAAAGAAAGAAACTGAGAAATTACAGCTAGTGAAATTGTTATTTTGGGTAAAATTCAGTTACTGGCTTTTAAGCATACTGTCTGGATGTCAGCAAAGAAGAAATTTAGAGAACTTGAAAGAAAATCAGCCAGAAGAGGTGGGGAGAAAACTCTGGCTGAGAACAATCTTGCAGCCATTCAGCAAAAAGCAATTCAAGCTTTAGCTTTGTTACAAGAGGTAGCTTTCTGTAATTTAGAGGAAAAAAATAAATAAATCAAATGTACTCAGAGGTGATTAAAATAAATGAAACATTGAAGGAATATATCAAATCAAATAACAAATGGCTGGAAAAATAGAAGAAGCTCTAACTAGCAATTCATATGAATTGCTAAAACTTCCAAAATCAGAAGCTGAAATAATGAAAAGGTTGGCTAAGTATGAGGCTTCTTAAGAAGAGCTGTTTAATAGATTGTGGAATTACATGACAAAGCATGTGGAGAAAAACTGAATTAGAAGAACAGAGGGTATTAATTTCATGAAAGCACAATAAGCAGCTAGACTAATATTCCACAGCAGGATTTGTTAACTGAAAGGGCACATTGAGTCTCTGCTCTAAACCTGGACATGAGAAAGTAGCCAGGACCCATATTAGTAAAGATGTAGTCATACAAGCAGCAAGAGGTGATCCTGACAAAACTGTGGCAGAAGGAAAAATTATTAAAAATTGGAGACAGTAGAGTGTTTGTGGAAACTGTTCACTGTACACCAGGCAGAAGAGAAATAGATTTATCCCAGCAATCAGGGAATGTCAAGAGACAGATGTGAGATCCAAGCTTCTATATCCATATAGAATATTTTTTCTATAAAAATCAAAGACATTTTTGGATTTAGAACAGGCTAAGGAGAAAAGAAAAAAAAGTTTATCAAACAAAAAAGTAGACTCCAGAGAATTCTTCCTCAGGTGGACAGCAAATGATGGAGGTGTGACAAGGAAGAAAGAGGTACTTGGGAACATATTTTCTGGGAGTGCGGTGGGTTGGCAGATTTTAAGGATTCCCAATGGATGCACTGTCAGAGTTGCTGGGTGAGTAGATTGGTGTGATGCTGGAGATGATTTTTCTGAGCTATGATACAGAACTGGAACTGCCTAGATATGGTAAGGCCTTGCTGTGTCTAATTATTATGGCTGTCAAAAAAGCAATTACTAGAAAATAAAAAGTCAAAATTCAAAGTCAAATTAAACTTTATTGTCATTCAGACCCACAGCTGAACAAAATTTTGTTGCTTTGGTCTCAAAGTCCAGACAGTATCATACAAATACAAGAAACAACATGACTATTTAACAACACACTAACAGTAGATAGTTTCTATGACATAGGTGCTTCCTCATATAACTAATAGCAGCACTCAGTCAGTATTGCACATGTAGATATTGCACAGAATATGAGACTTAATTATTCAATATGCACGGAATGTTGTTAGAAAATGGTAATCAAAATCGAAACCATCTATATTAGAAGTAGTGAATATAGTAACAAAGATAAAACAACTGGAATTGAGATCTTTAGGAAAGGGTAGGAGCAAAATACATAGCAAAAATGGGAATTGTGGGAACAGTAAATACAGGGGAGGAATGAGGTTTAAAAAAAGGCAGGACTTAAATGAGCTCTGTAATGTTTGGAAATGATTGAGTAGATTATAAGTGATGTATAATGATTGCAACTGGGAGTGTGTTAGTATAGTTTGGGATGTAAAATGCTTGCAACTAGGATTGGGTCGGTGTGGTTTGTTTTTATTTATATAAATGTATGATTGCTTATGTTATAAGTGATGGGTTAATAAAGTTGTTTCTTGTTTAAACAAAAAGGGTCAGGAATTGAATAAT
Source organism: Protopterus annectens (assembly GCF_019279795.1). NCBI lineage: Eukaryota > Metazoa > Chordata > Ceratodontiformes > Protopteridae > Protopterus > Protopterus annectens. The sequence goes on along the minus strand of NC_056730.1, from coordinate 975,078,563 downwards.
TTGTGTAATGATGCTTAGTTTATATGTTATGTAACAATATATGTGAAGTATACTGTTTGTTAATGTTAATTTGTTAATACAGTTTGATTACTTTTGTATAAATGTAAATGGCCCCATGTCTCAAGTGATAATTCAATAAAGGTGTTTAAAAAAGTGAGCCAGCAAACAGAAGGAGACTGCTTCTCACTGTTCTTAAAATAATGCTCAAAGAGACACTTTACCAGTGAAACATTTTCCAGTGTTTCAAAGGAAAATGCTTGTGAGACAGAAAAAAAGCACAGGAGTTGACTAGAAGAATGAAGAGTACATTGGACTTGAAACAGAGTCTGGTGTTGGGAGATGGAGATACACAGGATGAAGACCAGCAACACTGAAATTACTGAACAAACAGACTATAAAGCATCAATTACATTTGTGAAGTATGGCTTTACAAGAAAAAGTGGCAGAGAAATATTGGACTTTTGCTGACTTTGTTAAACTTGTGGGTGGACTGTAAAGCATATGCTCCACATTATGTCATTAGTGTTTAAAAGGACAGGAAAAAAGTAACTAAGTAAAATTAATTTTTGATCTAATTAGTATTTGTATGAAACATTTCATGATATAAACTACATGATATATATTAAAGCAGTTTTGTATAGTGGTTATCAAGGTTATTTTATATGTGGGGACTTCTTTTCAGAGATTGGGGTATATGTTAAAGATATCAAAGTAAACAGGCACTTTTTTAGTTGTGAGAAATACAGGTTTTACAGTATAACAAGAGAAAAAAGGCTAGACAGAAACAAGATTAAGATAATATGCTGTAATCTTTGTCTGCTGGGGTGGGTGGGAGGGATGTAAATTTGCACTGATTATTGTATATGTTGAATTAAGATAATTTCTCTTGTTTTTACAAGAAGGGGTGTCTAGATTAAGGCCCCTGGCTTAACCTATAAACAAGTGTTTTTTCTAAGAAAGTAGGCTAGAAAAATAAAACACAATGGTTAAAGCCTTAAAAATGTTATGTTCCTTGCATTTGCAAAGATATTTGCTTGTTGTTTTTTCATTAGCAAATGTTCTCAGTGGGAGTTAATAAGTCTGCAACTGAAGGCAGTCATACATTCTGTTCTGGGTGAAATTTAAAAAGATTACTTCATGTATCTGCAGATATGTTAGCTGCTTTTTTTCTCTCATTGCTAACTACTTTTACTTGGAGATGAACTGTCTACTGGTGCAAACAATTAATTGTGAGAGATCTGAGTATTCATCACTGAGCGATATGCAAAATTTAAAGGTATAATGCCAGTGAACAATTTAGCTTTATTTAAAGATAGCCAGTGCATTTTTTCTTTGAGCAAAAAGAAAATATTTTCTGAAAGTATACAAGGCTTTTTTTTCATCTGGGAGTGGAAATTAAGATAAGAAAAGAGCAGACATCAATCAATGTAAGTGGGAATACAGGCTGTAACATGTGCTTTTGCATGGGTAACCTTACTTTTAGAGTTGGTAAGACCTGTGGATGCAGCTGTCAGTGGAAATCAAAGCCTTAGCCAACTGTATTCAAAGTATTGAATATTATAAAAGAGTTAAAAGAACTGGAAGAGGGGTCTTTAGAAAAGGGAAAGAACAGATTACATAGGCATAAATGGAAATTGTGGAAACAATACATGCAGGATAATGTTCAGGAGGAGGAATGAGGTTTCAGAGAAGGTAGGAACTGAGCAATTTATGTAATGTTGGGCTGATTATAGCTATAGAGAAAGAAAATATATGTGATGTGTAATGTATATAAATAGAAAAAAATGTTAGCATGGTTTATTTTCTTTTCTGTTAATGTATGTTAGCCTGTGTCTTAAGTGATAACTTAGTAAAGGTGTTTAAAAAGAGGCAATTATCATGACAGATGCAATGGCACATTTAACTCTTAACTGCTGAGCATGTTCACATAATTCCCCCAGAATATTATCTGTTTTGGGCTAATTTGGTTTTTTGATTGTAAAGCAATCTATCACAATGATTAAACATTTTCTCATAAAACTTTCAATGAATGTTAATGACATACCTATCTATAAAAACACTATTGAGCTTGGTTTCTACCTTAAAGGGGGACAAAGGAGCAAGTGTATTGCATTTTACTGAAAGACAATCAATTGCTTAATATAATTTTTTGTGTCTCAGTGTACACAAACATGAAAACATTCCTTTTAGATCAGAAATCATGCCAGCATTATATATTTATGTTTTTGGTAGCTTTTGTTCATGTTTTTTCTGAAAAGAACTAAAACCTATACAATTTGATTTCAGCTGACTATTTTATAGGTTTCACTCTGTCAATTTACAAAAGCAGTTTTTGCTTGAATTACCTCCTCACTTCAAATGAGAATCTCTCTCTTTCTCTATCTAGTACTTCAAGATATTCTTATGAAATTTTCAACACAAACCCTCTTGATAATTCTACTTTCAGTTTGTGTTGGACAACCAAATAGCTTTTATAAAAAGTAGGCAAGAGAAGCTCACATATGAGTATGCTTCTTAGAGCATGTAAAATATGTATATTTGCTAAAACACACAAAAATGACAGAAAATATAAATTTTCCAAAGAAAAGAGAATTATTTCTGTTTCTCATTTGATATCAGCTCACCAGTGATATGATTTTGATACACAATGAGTTCATCAGCTTGAAAAGAAGTACATATGTTTTTATGAAACAAAAAGCAAGACTTGAGCATCCAAATGGTTGAGTAAGACTACTGCTGGTACATAGCAATAAAGAACTATTTAATGTAACAATACTAAGTATTATAGCAACTTTCTTATAACAATATGTCATGGCCCTCGGACACTAGATGGACTTAGCTGGTTATTTCAGCTGTAAAGACGCCTATACAAATTTGCCTTTTTGAAAGTCAAGTGACAGAAACAACTTCTATATTCAAGAGAAATAAGCAAGATTTTTTACTTTTGCTATAATGACAGCTCTGTAAAGAAGTATTATAGGCTATTAATGTGCTCAGCATACTGAGCAGAGTTTCATCTCAGAACCCATGGTAAAAAATGAATATAATCGAAAATGTCAGACTGGCAGTAAAGGCACATGAATTAAGACACATGGTCCTATCTTTGAAAAACTATATCTTTGTCACACTTTGAGATATTACAAAAGTTTCATATAACAGTGACAGGATATTCGGCTACAAAACACACCTAAGACTGCAGTTCATCCTTACAATTTCCAGTGTAGTACACCTCTGAATTTGACTCCAAGCTTTAGCCACATGAAAGCATAGCACTGTATCTATGGTATGTTACCATTAAAAATATATATTTGCCGGTGAACTACGTAGGACTTTTACTTTTGCACAAGAACTTAGAATACATAAATATATTTTTAAACACCTTTATTAAATTATCACTTAAGACATAGGGTCACATACATTAATAGAGAAATGTGAATAAAACTTAGGAATATTTTAGAAGACGTAAATTAATACTAAAAAGAGCATTGACATCTAGGATCAAAGTCCAGGCTATAAACCAATTTGCTCTTTCTGTTCTAACTTACAGTTTTAGAGTGACTTGACTGGCCCCAAAAGGTGCTGAAGAGTTTGGAGAGGAAAACAAGAAGCATGCTTCATGTTCATCATATGATTTATAAAAGTCCGAATGGAGAGATGAAAAGTCAGCAAGCAAAGGAGAGTAGTAGTGCTGAAACTGAATTCATCCTCAAGTCTTGGTGAGTACCTTCATGAGGTGGACCCTGTTTTCACATAATCTCACCAAGGCGATACTGATATATAGACTGTATTTATACAGCATATATCATGGACAGAAGTAGGTTAAAAACTAAAAAGGATAGCTGGGTAAACAAGACCCAGGATAAAAAAGTGCCCAATCCTGGTAGGCACATTGGTGTCAGGACTGGAAAAGAAGACTTTGTAGAATTCTCAAAATACGGAAACATTCCTACAGTGGGACCAAAGCCAGGCCCAGGATGAGGATTGCCCCCATGTTGTAGAAGGAAATAGCAGTCCACAAAAATCACAAAAGCTGATAGGCCAAAGAAGAGCCATAAAGACGATAAAGTGGACTATTGAGGATAAGAAAGAAATTATCAGTTGTTACTAATATGCAGAAAGCCCAGAATATCCAGACACAAGATATACAAAATGATTAAGAGAGAAATTATAGGAAAGAAAAATACTTCTGCAAGAAAAACTGTCAGAAGCTTCAAATGAAAAATTGTGTTCATTAATACAACAGATTTGTGAAAAACAGTATATAGATCAAAAAACTTTGATCTGTTTGGAAAAAGAAGCATCTGAGGAAGTGCGAAAATATAAACAACAAATCCAAGAGATATTTGAAAAGTAGAAAGAAATATGGACATGGGAAAGATAGAGAGATTTGATATGGTGCAATATTTATGCAAAGGAGAAAGCCAAATTAATCAATGTAAAAAAAGGCAGCCCTAAAGATATTTGAAGAGAAATACAGGCAAAGGCATCCGGATATGGAAAATTTCACAATAAAAAAATAATATCCCAAAGATGGAACATAGAAAAGAAGATCAGTAAAGTAGAAGTTAAAAAAATAGAAGTTGAAGTTACAGAGTGCCTGCGAAGTGAAGGATTTGATATAGAAGGTCTAACACAGGTTACATCACAGCAGGATGGAGTGAGTCTCCAAAGCAGGGAGAAACAGGAAGATCAGAAAACATCTGAAGAAGAAATATGGACATGGGAAAGAAAAAGAGATTTAATATGGTGTAATATTTATGCAAAGGAGAAAGCAAAACTAACCAATATAAAAAGAGCAGCACCAAAGATATTTGAAGAAAAATATGGGCAAAGGAATCCGGACATGGAAAACTTTACAACACAAAGAATTACAAGACAAACAGGAAAAGTAGAAAAGGAGATTAGTAATGGAGAAGTTAAAGAAATGGGAACTGAGGTTATGGAGAAGCTGCAAAGTGAAGGATTCAGTGTAGAAAACCAAATGCAGAAAGCACCACAACAAGACAGAGCAATTGCTAGCCAAATTAAGGGGAAACCAGTGGAACAGAAAGCTATTGGTCTGGTGCCCATAGCCGGCCTTAGGCATAGGCCAACTAGGCAGCCGCCTAGGGCACCACTGTAGCAAGGGCACTTTTCCAGTATTTATTTGGTGTAGGTGGACCAGGATGGGGGCACCAGGTGGTGTTGGGGGGTGCCATGGAGCCCTTTTGCCTGGGGCACCAGTTTACCTAAGGATGCTCCTACTGGTGCCATATCAAGATATTTTGGTGCCTTCCACAGGAAATCGGTATAAACATTCACTTGAAGCTAGACAGCAGGGAAAGGAACAGGAAACTGTGGAAACTCTGATGCAGTCCATGTTGAGGAGTGATAGGCCAGTGAGTTCTCATATGACAGATAAATGGATGGCACAGGATGAAATTGAAAAGAAGGTGCCACAGGAAGATGCTATAGAACTTTCTATAGAATGCCCACAAGAAATGGAAAACAAGAATCTAAGTATGGCATGGATTGACTACAAAAAAGCATTTGATAGTATCCCTCATTCATGAATAAAAGAGTGCTTAAAATGTATAAGATACACTGCACACTGATCAACTACATTACAGTGACTATGAAACAATGGCAGACCACTTTGCAATTAAGCCATGATAAAGGACAAATTGTTATCCCAGGGATAAAAATTCAAAGAGGTATATTTCAGGGGTGACTCTCTGTCACTGTTATTATTCTGCCTTGCCCTTAATCCATTAAGCTGTTTATGCAACAGCTTAGGCCATGGCTATAATTTGGCTCCTAGAAAACAACAAAGTGTAACGACTTCTCACCTTCTCTTTGTCGATGATTTGAAACTGTATAGCTTATCAGATGAGGAACTGAAAGCACAACTGCAGGTTGTCAAAACTTTTGCAGATGATATAAAAATGTCATTTGGTCTTCATAAATATGCAAAAGCAACCTTTAAAGCAGGAAAACTGTAGCACCAAGAAAACATCAGTTTGGGACAAGAATGTGATATAAAAGAACTTAAGCAAGATGGAGTGTATAAATATTTAGGAATTGATGAAGGATCAACAATAAAGCATGATCAAATGTAAATAAAACTTAGTAAGGAATACTTTAGAAGACTTAAATTAATCCTGAAAACAACTTTAACATCTAGGAAATAAATTCAAGCTATTAACCAATTTGCTCTTCCTGTCCTAACTTATAGTTTTGGAGTGACTGACTGGCCCTGAAACTTTTTGGATAGATTAGATAGGAAAACAAGAAGGATGCTTCATGCTCACCAAATGATTTATAAAAATCAGTGTATCCTTGAAACTGATTATATGTATAGCTCTGCAATCGTGGGACTCCACACATATCTGTTGACTTCACAAGACCCAAACATAATGAAAGTTTTGAAACATGAATAGACTCTGCTTAATCTAGCAGAAACATATCGGCATCATGCAGAAATGGAAATCAAACCAGAAGTAGATAAAAGTCAGACAGAAACTGAATGTGCCAAAAAACAAAAGAAAGAATATAAGGTGAAGGACTAAATGAGAAGGCAAGAAATGTGGAAAATGCATAAATATAGTTGCAAGTATAGAAAACTCTTGGAACAACCTCATGATGATCAGGATCGGATGCAGGAATGGTTAAGGAGAGGTGAATTTAAACCAAAAGATGAAATGTTAATATTGGCAGCCCAAGGTAGTGAACTACGTACATGTTGGGTTACAAAGTCCATTGAATATGTCAGAGAAACAGACAGATGTAGGTTTTGTAAAACAGAATTGGAAACAGTTGCACATCTTGGTGCTGGTTGTGGTATACTAATGGCAGAAGGACTCTATACTGAAAGGCATAATAATGTAGCAAGATTGTTGCATTGGGGATTGTGCAAACAGCTGAAAAACACTGGAAACATGCGCCGCAGAGCATCATAAAACATGATGGTTTATATCACATGGGATCATCCATTACCAACAGTTCAAAAAATAGATGCCAGAAAAACAGATATAGCAGCCCATGAAAAGAAGACAAAAGTAGCATTCATTATTGAAATCACTACACCCAGTGACTACAGTGTTTTTTGTACAGAGAGACACAAAGTCATGAAGTACCAGAATTTGCAGGAATAAATGAAGGCAATGCAGAAGAAAGATACACAGACAGTTCTAGCAGTACTAGGAGCAATGAGTCTTATAAAAAAGCATTTACAGTCGTACTTAGATATGTTACTGATTCATGTAACTCCATACGAATTGCAGAAGGAGTCATTACTGGGCACATTGCGGGTGCTGTGAAGAGCATTTCTGGCTGATATCAAAGACTGAAACAATACTAATTTCATGAACTTTAATCATACTTTGACTTACAAATGGGGTCCATTCCAGTCATGGTATTAGAAACGCAAAAGAGTTGGAGAAATTAAAAAAGTTAGAGAAGAAAACAAACCATATTAACATTTTTTTTCCATTTGCATACATTATATATCACATATTAATTCTTTATTTTTTCCTTTCTGCATAACTGTCATCAGTGCAGCATTACCTAATTGCTTAATTCCTTCATTCCCTTAAACCTCACTCCTCTTTTAAATGAAATAACTATGATCCTTAAATTGTAGGTGCTAATTTTCACCCAACCACTTTAAGATTTACAGTAAATCATTCAGTGCTCTCTGGAGATCACAGTTGCTTTAGGCAAAGTAGACATCTTCATCTGTAAGCAACAAATATGCATCCTTCATGTCCCCAAACTGAATACTCTTCAGATCTTGGCTGAACCTTGACATCCTGTACATGAAATCCCAAACAGGAGGGGAGAAGGGTCCTACACATCCATGGAACACTTTTTAGACAGCACTGGCAAATGCCTATAACCCTGCCAGTAACTGTGCAAGGACAGAAAAAGTTTATCCACTGTTCCACACCTAGGAGGGAATCTGCATTATATCTCTTGACAGAAATGCTGACATGTTGTGGGGTATGCTGTCCTAGAGTAGCTGAGGAGTCTCATCTTTCTACAACTGGAACATCCCCTTTTGCTCCTTTTTTTGAAAATGGGGAACACTACAACAGTTTGCCAGACCAGAAGTACTGCTATCGCCTTCCACATAAAAATGAAAATGTGTATATATATATATATATATATATATATATATATATATATATATATATATATATATGAAACCCCAGCAGTGTCCAGCACCTTGAATATTTCCTGATGGCTATCTAGTCTGACAACCTTACCACAGTAGAACTGTTGCATCACTGCAGTAACCTCTCTCAGTAAAATAGATCCAGTTCCTCCATTTTCATCTGACACTGCTTTTTCAGAGGAGGGCATGCCCACCAGGTTCAGGGGTTCCTCAGACTGTTCCTTTCACATTGCCACAGTGTCCAGACTTGAGGTCAGAATTTCTTGAACCTTGGTTATAACCTCCATGTAGCTCACTATCAAAAGTGTGAGACCTGATACTGTGCATCCTGATACTTTGAAAAACAAACTATGATTCAAACAAAAACAGTAAATTCCTTAACATGTTAAACTTTTAAGGATTTTCTTTTTTGCTGTAATGATTTGACCACCATGTTGTGGAGAGTTGTGCCCCTGCACACCCTGTTATTTATATATACAAATTCCAAGATCAATATGTTTTAGAGTAGAGGAAATGCTATAAATAATAATAAGTTCAGGCTCAGGATATGTTAATAACACTCACACTTACAGTTCCACTGTCCGGATGATTGTAATTACGGGTCTCAAACTTTCTCCTTCTGAAGGTGCTAAAAAATTAGACCTATAATGAAACTGAGCTGACATCTTCTCAGTTTGTTACTAGCTGACTGTAAGTTGTTTTTTTTTTATGCGTACTTAGCAGGGTAGTAGATAGCTATAGGCTGGGATTCATATAAATTGATATAGTGGTGCAACTTACACTACACTGATGTGCTGAGTTATAGCTGCACTGTTTTTCTGATTCAAACAACATAAAACAAGGATGCTCATCCATCAAAGAAAAAATAAATAAGACTTTTTTTAAACCCAATGCACAAGTTTTCCCCCCTCCTCAAGGGAGGGTTTCTGGAAGGTTCATTGTGGAAATTACTTCTTTGTAAATAGGAATTCTAGTTCATCCATCATTTCATACAATCTAAGATGCAGGTTGGATAACAGACACTGCTGTATCAGAAGTGGATTCTTAGGATCTTGATTACATTGTGATATAGGATACATCATCAGAATTATATTTTCCTAACCTGGTAACATTCGGTAGACACAAGGGTCTTTTTTGGAGAGGATCTAGGAGCTCCATCGCAGATCAGTATTATTGATCCTGTTACAGTATTAATGAGTTAATGTATATTCAGTGTCAGCTGTTCTGCTCTTCCTTAGTTCTTTTTTTCTTAAGGAATATTACTAGAATGTCATGCAATTGGGCTTTCTGAGTCCAAAGCTTGGTTCTGGAGAGTCTTTCCAAGTCTGTAACAAGGATTGTCCTTAGTACAGGGCATTTAAGAAGGGCTGGAAATGAACTCTTCTCAACAGCATACTGAATAAGTCATGATAAGCTTGTATTTATATGGTTACATTTCATTTAGAGAGATTTGCGAAGACAGGGACAGTAAGACTGACACCTCGACCCAACTTTTATTATAATGTTTTATCACAATACACTTTACAGAACAGATGAAATTCAAATAAACAGATATTAAAAATAAAAAAAAAAACATTTAAGGTGTATACTAAGTAAATGCTACTATATGAAGGAAACAAAGAACATATGATATCCTAACTCCAAATTGAAATATATAGTGTATACACAGTGTTCCGCTAGTGACAGAATGAGTAATGCATTGTCTGTGGAGCTATAGTTGCATAGTTAGGACTGTACCAAAAAAGAGACACTTGTGGATAGTAGAGGAAGGCATGGTAGTGTAATGGACAACATCTTCATCTTACAAGACACAAGGTCCAGGCTTCTGTCCTAAGATCATCATCTGTGGGGAGCTTGCATATTCTGCTCAGGTCTGTGCCTCCTCTCTCTCCCAAAAATATATTGGGTGCTTCTACATCAAGGATGGAAGATATTGAGTTCAAACTCATTGCCCTGGTTGAGCCCGAGAAGCATAACAACACAGTACACTCAAAAATGTATAGCCCTATTGACTAGTATGTGCCTATCATATATCCCATTAGCCATGAGTCAGTAAGCTGCTAGATGGCTTGTGTCCAGTTGCCAAGTATTGGGTATAACCAATCAACATGTTAAAAATTAACAAATCGTTGCTACGGTGAATAGGATGCAACTTAAAAGTGATTAACATGATGGTAAGGAGGAGACTGTATATCTACCCAGGAGACAAGATGGAAGGGTGGTGTGGCTAGGTCTCTGAGTCTGAGTTCCAGAATCTACCTGGGGGGGGGGAGGACAGTAGCAGCTGTTTGCTACAAATGTAGCAAGCAGTTGCTACAGTTTAAAAGGACAGAAATATATTTATATTCCTCCAAGACTTTGAAACTGAAGAAGTCCATTAGGTAAAAAAACTTTTTTTGTTCCTCAAATCTAAAGAGAGGACCATTTTGGGTGGGTGGGGGGCAGATTGGGGGATGATACTGTGTGCCATACTAGCAAGCTACACCTATGGTCTTGATAATGGCAGGATCTGAATGCTCACATTGGGGCAGGCAGAAGAAAGGATCAGAACTGTCTGGGCACCCATGGGTGGGTGAAGGAGAATAATGAAGGAGAGGACAGTCTAGTTTCCACTTAGCAACTGGCTTATGGTGGCCAACACATGGTTTGCCAAGAGAAGCAGTCACAGATTAGAAGAAAGTAAAATGGAGACAAACTGTTCAGATTCAGATCATGAAGCAGTAAAACTGACATTATATTTTCAGAGACAGATAGTGGAGAAAAAGCTAGAGATGAGGACACAGCCAAATTGGGCATTCCTAAATGTGGAGAAAGCATATGACAAAGTCCCAAAAAAGCTGATTTAAGCAGTCTGATGGTTTGAAGACCCCCAAAATACTGATAGAATTAATTTAGGCTATTTACTATTGAAAATATAACAAGTATGATTAATAAAACCAGTTTTTCTTCTTCTTTTCTTTTTTAAGATAAATAACTCAGACATGGCTCCATTTGTACCCACTCTTTCCTTCTCCTCATCCTCTTTATAATGACTCCTAAACCACAAGTGCCATATTTACAACATCCCTGTCCTCCTTTTCATTCCCTTTGTAATGGCTTCTCTTCTAAATCCATGTCACAGCCTCCTGCACTCTGTTATGTCTCCAACTCAATTATATGTGGTAGAACTTCTTACCCAGACGTGATTCCATTTGCAATCACTCTCCTTATTTCATTTTAATACTGTTTAAAATATTATGGAATTATTTTATATATCCAGATCATACAGGTTTTTGCAGATTCATATTAAATTATTCTGATGGTTTAGCATTAAACATAACAATGAAAGGAAAGGCAGGTTACACTGGTCATGCAAATGATCTTATGAAGTTTCATTGTGAAAGATAGTTGTCTCTGGGCATAAGGTAACATCAGCCCTGTTTTTGCTTCAGCATATTCTGTTGTGAATATAGTGTGTTAAAATGTTTTTTTTTCTTTAAAAGCAGAAAACGTATACAGCATATATATTTAACAGTTGTATTATTTTTGCTGTTTTTCATAACATAATCTTTACATATAACTGACAAAGACATGTTTTGATTCGTAGAGGTAGAATACAAGAAACAGAATTCGATATCAATACTTATATTTAGTAAGTAGATGAAGAGGATTTTGCTTGTGACGTGATATTGCTTGTTGTGCACATGAAATTGTTTTCTATCTTTGCTCTTTGTGATACAGAACAGAATACATATTATATACTACTTGTAAAATATTCCCAAAACTCGCCTATCTAAATGGCTAAATGGAATCATTTTACTTGTGATACACTAATTACTACAAAAAAATGATCTTTTTAATATTATTTAGAAAACAGAAGTGATGCCATTACCAATCCAGTATTATCATCTGAAAAACAATATTTTGAAAATGTATGGACATACAAGAATCAGGAATAAAGAGATCATCAAAGAAGTCCAGATTATGTTCTCCTGTGCCATTAAAATAAAGGACCATAATAATAATAATAATAATAATAATAATAATAATAATAATAATAATAATAATATTAAATAGTATCATGGTCAAACGCATATACAACAATATAATCATTTGCACAAACTGCAAGCACAGCCTTGGCTGCTTATAAGAACCTATATATGTATGCCTATTCAGTGAATAGCATAATGTCTGTCCACTGACATGCAAAAAAAGAACTACATAAAACATCATCTTGTTTCTCACCAATCTTTGCACATCATTATTCACAAAAACTCAGTTCCATTCAAAAAAAGAAAAAATAATGAAACTTCATTGCGTACAAACAAAAAAATATACATGTAAATCTCACAAAACAGCTACACTACACAATTTAGCTCCCTCTCACAAAACAGCTACACTACACAAATTAACTCCCAAGAAATAAAACAAACCAAAATTAAAATAAAAGACTATAAACCAATCCTAACTTAGACTTCGATCTTGACTTTTATATTATTTTCAGCTGTTGTATTTGAAAAACTTGTTAGTTTCTGTTGAGTGTTCTGAAAATTATTCAGTTTGGTTCTTTTTTTTTTAGTTAACCAGTGTAAGTTTTCTTCATATATTTTTTGGCTAAATTGTGGAACAATTTTTTAAATTTTTTGCTGTTGTTACACAGTGAAAAAAGAACATTTTGACAATCAATCAATAAATTCATACAATGCAAACCAAGACAAAGCAAACTAGATAAAAATTCCATGACAGGCAAAATACACTGAAAACAAATAATCTACAATAAGTAACAATTAAGGAAACACCTAACGAAACTACAAGTGTAGATCATAACATAACATAACCCTCGCTGTACTACTGAAGTATCACAGTCTAAAATCTATCATAGTACAGTAGAAAACTACCCATAGTCTGCTCATTCAATAAAATACAAACTACATAAAGAGATCTACTAAAAGTGCTTGTGTGCTGATAGTTTGTGACACACTTGCTCTAAAATAACAACCGCTATAACCCCTACTAGCCCAATCTTATTAATTAGCGCATCCAACACCCTACCAAATAAAACTGATAACCCTACCAGAACCCTAAATGCAAACTTAAAAATTCCACCCAGTTCATATCCCATTCCCTTGGTCTCTAATCTTAAAACTCCACTCTCCCTCCCTTAAGTCCTCGATCACTCCCCCTCCTTAAACCTAAATTCCCCAGTTGCTCCCTAAACCTAAACTCTTCTCCTATTCCCAAAACCTAAAACATCCTTGCCACTTTCTAAACTTAAAACTTTCCCTTTCTATTCTCTAATCCTAAAATTTCCCTCCCACAACCCAGTCCTAAACTTCCCTCTGCACCCTAAGCCTAAACGTCCTCTCCCACTATTTAATCCTAAAACTACTCTCCCGCTCCCTAACCTTAAAAAAGACATTATAGACACTGTAGATTACACTTGGCAGATGTTAAACATACTGTATGGTAGTGATAATTATTTCCAGGTCATGAAATGTGAAATTAACATTGCATGTGGTAAAACTGATTGTTTGTTGAGAAACCATTTAAAGTGCGGTTTAATGGATAAACAGTTATATGATTTTTTTTTAAGAGCGGAACAATTAATCATCCCAGCAATTTTTGTTGTTCCAAAAACCCATAAGTCTACTAATAACCTCCCTCTATGACAAATAGTGTCAGCAGATGGATCAAGGAGACATCCTTTGGCTATATGCATAGACAGATACCACCTTAGGGAGTCATGAGACTTTTTTAAGATGTGTTGCAGCAAATTTTTTTAATGATGATTTGATTGTTGTTACCATTGATGTGATTGGTTTGTTTTCAGTTATACTTCATTAAAAATGGCTAGAATGGTTTGAAGAAGCTATTTTAACCTTTTATTTTTTTTTTGATTAATGAGGATGTTAAACTATTATTGGATTTTATGTATGTTGTCTTTACTAATATATATTTTTTTATTTTTAAAGGTGAGGTTTTTTAAACAGGCCCAGGGAGTTGCCACGGGGGCAGAGTGTGCCCCGATTTATGCCAATATTGTTCTCTGGATGTGGGAAAATGGTATATTTTTAACTTCTCATTTTCCAGCTGTTGGAGCTTATACATGCATTTCCGTGATGACATCTATATATTTTGGAATGATACCTCAAAATATTATATGATTTTTTTGAATATATTCAATGGTCAGTTTCATTTCTGAGATTTATACAATGTGTTACACAGAATGAGATTAGTGACCCTTGTCATTTGCAGAAAAATATTGTTACAGTTTATTAGGATGGCACATGACATCAAACTACGACAAGGTTTTGAATGAATGTGATTTTCTTATGAAAATGTTTTAAGAAAGAGCTTACCCTAATAGTTTTCTGTTTAAAAAGTAGCAATGAGATTACTGAAGGTTGGGGAATTAAGTACACCCCTATATTGGGGAAAGGGTCCATCTTTTTCCTCCCTGACAAAAATCGTGAAGTTAGTTTGGAAATTGCATTATATATAATCAGGGTGTGAGGAAAATCAGGGAAATAGTACTGAAACATTGGGAATTGTTTTCCTATTTTCCTGAGGTCTCCACATTTTTTTGAGAAACCTGTCATTATACATAAAAGGATTAGGAACATGAAGGAGATTTTGGAAAATAAAATAAGTGATATGAAGAGAGGTAGATTTGTTAAAGGGACATATAAATGTGGGTTTTGTAACCAATGTAAATACATATCAAATATCATATTTATCTCAAGGGATGCAATACAATGTTAAAAGCTAATAAATAGTTTAAGTTCTTATTGTTATTCTGGTTATTTATATTGCTTGCTATAAAGCATGCCATGTATTTTACATTGGTAAAAGAGAATGAATTTTGAAAAAAAAGAATTTATGAACAAATACAAGATATTGCTCATTGCATTGAAAATAATACTCTAAAAAGCACATGTGATTGTGGGTCTAGTATGCTTTATTTATTTATTTATTTTTTTGTTTGTTTTGTTTTGGAAGACGCTGTGAAAGATTTAAGGGGTGGACCCTATTAAACAAAATTTGAAAATAGCGAATTAATTTAGCAAGTAAAATTGAATACAAGGTCTGCCCCATGATTAAATGACAGCATCTCCATATTAAGTTTTTGAAACTTAGAACACTGAAACTTTAACCCAGCCACATGGGATGCATAAGCCAGTGCATTATTATTCCCAAGCTCAGATAAATGGGGAGGCTTACATCAGGAAGAGCATCCGGTGTAAAACATTTGCCAAATGACATATGCAGAAAATACAGATTTCCATACCGAATCAGTCAAGGCCTGGGTTAACAATGACTGCCACCAATACTGTTAGCTAACAGGGGATTGGCTGAAATTGGGCTACTGTTGACAAAAGGAGAAGAAGAGGGGGAAAGCATGCCCAAAGGCAGGAAGAGAGGAGGAAGGTTAGGAGTGTAGTACTGAGGGTAGGAACTTTGAATGTTGGCAGTATGACTGGTATACGGACAGAGCTAGCTGATATGATGGAGAGAAGGAAGGTTGATATATTGTGCGTGCAAGAGACCAGATGGAAGGGAAGTATGGCCAGGTGTATCAGAGGTGGGTTCAAATTGTTCTATTATGTGTGGATGGCAGGAGAAATGGGGTAGGGGTTATCCTGAAGGAACAGTATGCCAAGAGTATTTTGGAGGTGAAAAATATGTTGGACAGAATGATGTTTATGAAGCTGGAAATTGATGGTGTGAAGATGAATGTTGTTAGAGCATATGCTCTTCAAGTTGGGTATGCGATGGATGAGAAAGAAAAATTTTGGAGTGAGTTGGATGAAGTGGTGATGAGTGTACTCAAGGGTGAGAGAGTGGTGATTGGAGCGGATTTCAATGAGCATGTTGGTGAAGGGAACAGAGGGGATGAGGAATTGAGGGGTAGGTATGGTGGTAAGGAGAGGAATGCAGAAGTTCAGATGGTAGTGGATTTTGTGAAAAGGCTGGACGTGGTTGTGGTGAATATGTATTTTAAGAAGAGGGCAGAGCATAGGGTGATGTACAAGAGTGGAGGAAGATGCACACAGGTGGATTGTATCCTATGAAGCAGGGCCAGTCTGAAGGAAATTGGAGACTGTAAAGTGGTGACAGGGAAAGCGTAGTTAAGCAGCATAGGATGGTGGTCTGTAGGATGACATTGGTGATCAAGAAGAGGAGGAGGAGAGTAAGGGCAGTGTCAAGGATCAAATGGTGGAAGTTGAAAAAGGATGATTATGAGGTGGAGTTCAGGGAAGAATTGAGACAGGCACTGGGTGGCAGTGAAGAGTTACTGAACAGCTGTGTAATTATGGCAGAGTTGGTAAGGGAGACAGCTAGAAAGGTGCTTGATGTGACATCTGGACAGAAGAAGGAAGACAAGGAGACCTGGTGGTGGAATGAGGAAGTACAGAAGAGTATACAGAGGAAAAGGCTGGTGAAGAAGAAGTGGAATTGTCAGAGAGATGAAGAAAGTAGACAGGAGTATAAGGAGATGACGTATATGGTAAAGAGAGAGGTGGCAAAGGCTAAGGATAAGGTGTATGGCTAGTTGTATGAAGGGTTGGACACTAAGGAGGGAGAAAAGGACCTATACTGATTGGCTAGACAGAGGGACCGAGCTGGGGAAGATGTGCAGCAGATAATGGTGAGAGGGAAATGTACTCACAAGTGAGGAGAGTGTGTTGAGCAGATGGAAAGAGTACTTTGAGGGGATGATGAATGAAGAGAATGAGAGAGAGAGAAGGTTGGATGATGTGGGGATAGTGAATTAGGAAGTGCAATGGATTAGCAAGGTGGAAGTAAGGGCAGCTATGAAGAGGATGAAGAATGGAAAGGCTGTTGGTCCAGATGACATACCCATGGAAGCATGGAGGTGTTTAGGAGAGATGGCAGGGAAGTTTTTAAAAAGATTGTTTAATGAAATCTTGGAAAGTGAGAGGATGCCTGAGGAGTGGAGAAGACATGTTTTGCTACCAATTTTTTAGAATAAGGATGAGGTGCAAAGCTGTAGTAACTACAGAGGGATAAAATTGATCAGTCATAGCATGAAGTCATGGGAAAGAGTAGTGGAAGCTAGGTTAAGAAGGGAGGTGATGATTAGTGAGCAGCAGTATGGTTTCATGCCAGGAAAGAGCACTACAGATGTGATGTTTGCTCAGAGAGTGTTGGAGAAGTATAGAGAAGGTCAGAAGGAGCTGCATTGTGTCTTTGTGGACTTAGAGAAAGCATATGACAGGGTGTCTAGAGAGGAGTTGTGGTATTGTATGAGAAAGTTGGGAGTGGCAGAGAGGTATGTAAGAGTGGTACAGGATATGTATGAGGGTAATGTGACAGTGGTGAGGTATGTGGTAGGCTGGGTGCGTTCAAGGTGGAGGTGGGATTACATCAGGGATCAGCTCTGTGCATTTTTCTTATTTGCAGTGGTGATGGACAGGTTGACAGATGAGATCAGACAGGTGTCCCCATGGACAATGTTGTTTGAGGATGACATTGTGATCTGTAGTGAGAGTAGAGAACAGGTTGAGGAGACCCTGGAGAGGTGGAGATATGCTCTAGAAAGGAGAGGAATGAAGGTCAGCAGGACTAAGACAGAATATATGTGTGTGAATGAGAGGAAGGCTAGAGGAATGGTGAGGATCCAGGGAGTAGAGTTAGCGAAGGTGGATGAGTTCAAATACTTGGGATCCGTTCAGAGTAATGGTGAGTGTGGAAGAGAGGTGAATAAGAGAGTACATGCAGGGTGGAGTGGGTGGAGAAGAATGTCAGAAGTGGTTTGTGACAGACGGGTACCAGTAAAAGTGCAAGGGAAGGTCTACAAGATGGTAGTGAAACCAGCTATGTTATATGGATTGGAAACATTGGCATTGACAAAAAGACAGGAGTCAGAGCTGGAGGTGACAGAGTTAAAGATGTTAAGATTCGCACTGGGTGTGACGAGGATGGACAGGATTAGGATTCAGTATATTAGAGTCAGCTCAGGTCAGATAGTTTGGAGACAAAGCTAGAGAGGCGAGATTGCATTGGTTTGGACATGTGCTGAGGTGGGATGCTGGGTATATTGGGAAAAGGATGCTAGGGATGGAGCTGCCAGGTAAGAGGAAAAGAGGAAGGCCTAAGATTAGGTTTATGTTTGTGGTGAGAGAGGACATGCAGGTGGTTGGTGTGACAGATCAAGATACAGCGGACAGGAAGAAATCGAAACAGATGATCCGCTGTGGTGACTCCTAATGGGAACAGCCGAAAGAAGAAGAATAACAATGAGACTTTAATGCTCAAGCAACATTTTAATTTATTTATTCTGTGTTGGTAATTTTAAATGTCTGTCCTTGACTATATTTCATTCTTTACTTTCATCCTTTTAAGAAAGATAATTTGTACATTTACTTTGAAATGGTCATGTGATTTTATGTCATTTATATAAAATGCGATGGATACTAAGTGCAATAATGCATTCTGAAGACATCCTATGAGTGCAAAGGGATGAAAGTGCTTATCATTAAATTATTTTCATTCACTATTCTTGTGTGTGGGAATCTATTACACAGATTCTTTGAGCAGCTCCCTTCCTACTACCTAACCCTAAACTCCCCCTTCTCCTTTTGCCTAAAACTTCTCTTCCACTCTCTAATGTTAAAACTCCCCACCTGCTCCCTAACCCTAAAAGTCCCCTCCTAACTCCTCAAATCTCACTGCCCTAATCAACACTCCCATCCCCTCTCCCTTCCTCCCCACTAGGGTTGCCTGGATTCTTTGTGGCTAAAACCGGACTAAGGTCACACCCCTCGCATCACCCATAACCCCACCCATTCCCGATCCCTCTCCCATCCATGCCCCACCCATTTTGTGACATCACAGTGACATCAGCTGATGGGATGGACCTCTTTTTCTGTTCCAGATGCCTGCTTTCAGCCGATTTACTATGCTTTTCTGTAAAAAAGCATAGTAAATCAGCCAATTGTAACAAACACTGATAGTCTGTTTCCTTTTGTGAAACAGAAAAATGGAGTTTGTACAGTGTTTTCCTGACTACCAGAGCAGAGAATTGATTTGATTTGTGTGGATAGTCCAGAAAAAAACAGATAGGTGGCATTGCACATTGGCAATGGCAACAGGGTGATTTCTAATTTCCCACCTATTGGTCAAAGACTCAAAGTTATGCTTAAATAGGGCTAGCCTAGGGATGGACTCTGCTTCACATGGATGGGAAGCTTGTTCCAGTGCATGGGGACCCTCTCTGAGACACATTTGTGTCTTATCAACATCACATGACCTACTTATGTCACAAACAAAATTTAAATCCTTGGATCTATTGGTTCTGATACTGTTCAATTTTGTGAATGTCCAAAAGGTCCATCAATCAGTGATGGAGCCAAGGATGCCTTGTATGACAGACATTCTCTCTCTGTAACCTGTAGGAGACCCGGTATAGTGATAGGGCTTTAAGGTGATCTGTATAAGACAATGTGTTTAGAAACTGGATTCTTCTAGTAAGGAAGCTTTACATATGTTCCAGCTGTTGTATGTGTCTGGTCAAGTACATGCCAAAGAGATAGGTGCAGCTCACACATCCAGTTATTCTGTAAACTTTTCAGGTTAACATCGCTAACATTTTAAAAAGTGTTCCTTGTACATGAGCAATGTCTAACAAAAATGTAAATAAGCAACTCAAACATTGGCTTCTTACGAGTTGTTCATTCACATTAATCAGTGTCTAAAGCATCTCCCCAGATTCCACTGGTGGTTAAGTGCCATGTCATAGATGTTGTTTGTTTCACTCTCACTCCTTAACTCCTCCTCTTGCTCCCTAGTAACCTCCTCCATCCTTCTACTTCTCCTCATTGTACCTCCTACTTCCTGCACACAGCTCAGTTTGCCGAATTTTCATTCAGAAACTGAACCATGTTGGGCAAAGACATTTGGCCATTCATAAAATGGCCAGTTGTCCTTTACAAACTTGTAGGGAAACCTTTCAGAGCTAGTCTTGACAACAAATCCATTAGGCTCAGCTCAGTTTGGCCTGCTTTGCTGTGTTTGCTGCTTCCTGATGTAAATAAATGTTGTTAGAAATCTGTCAATTATGCAGCCTAATATTTGCGTTGGAATAGGGTAACGTCTGTGCATTATTCATTTGCTAACCGAGTAAATGAACTGGTCCTTTGACCCTTTTCAACCATGACCCAGGCCACAAGAGCAAGGAAAATTAAATATATACAGACTCTAAAAGAGTCAATCAGCTAATTTATTTTTGGAAGGCAGGAACAGACTGAGGTAGACAAAGAAAGTTCACTTAGAATATTCAAACTTTAGACAGTAACCAGTGGATGGGACTGAAGTGTGTAGACCTGAGGGTATGAAACAGTCTTAACCTCTGTCACTCTGTGCCACTGTGCATGTGGAATTTTTTTGATCATAACTTTGTGACTTGGGAGCATCCCTCACCTATAATGACTGAGAGGGTGGACAGCAGATTATGCTCCCAAAGACCTGTTCTTTCATTCTGTCTGAACTCTTGTGGAGCAGCTCTGGTCTGTGTCTGTGGTGATGGTCAGGGAGTTGTACAGCCATACTTTGCATGCACTTGTACATTCATAGTTGGAATGTGGTCACATTTTGGGCACTGTGTGTAGGAGTGTCCATTTTTAGAGTCTGTTAGGAACAGTACATAGTTCAGTTGAAGTTCCACATTTGTGGTATTTGGAGTCCGACTGAGCAGCCCTAATCAGGTGCTTGTTCTGTGAAATAACAGACTTAAACTCGGTGCAGGAATATGGCAGGTTAAAGAAAAGTGACAGTTCACTTTTAACTGATTCTGGTGTAAGTCTGTTTCGTTCATCCATCCAAATGTTATTCATAATGCTAAACACACGCTCAATGGATGCATTTGAGACTGGAACAGACAGAATGTGCTGAACAAGTTTCAACATATTTGGTGCAGACTCGTTCTTGAAATACTTATACCAAGCCTCAGCTGTGCTTGCACAGCTATGGATAACGTCGAACACTTCACTAAGAGCTTGCACTTCATCATGCAGGCTGTTGGATGGATGGTGGGTGGATAGAGGCATTTGCATTCAAATGTCAATCACTTCATCGAGCGAAGGCGATCTTGTGACACTGGTCAAAGACAGTGGCTTGAAGTGACGATATGGGGAATGTTCGAATGTAAACCATTTGTTCAAATATGTCATTGCTTGCTTGTACACATTAACTTCTCAACAAACTGCTGTGGTAGCTAACTTTTGTGCAGAGCAAATGCTACCTTCATACCAAAAATTTGTCATCAGTCCTATGTGCAGAGACAGCTTAAACTGTTCCATTATACCGTACAGTTCACAAGCTATTGTTGATTTGTTCTCAAGCTTTAAAATTGTGTCTTGAAAGGATGACATAAAGAAGTGTGTAAAATACAGATACAGCTTCGACTTTGTTGGGCTGTCATCTGGTGCCAGTTTGTTTTCCTGGTCCTTCAACATTCTCCATATCACTTTCGGATAATCAGTTTCTCCTTGAGACAAGAAATACATTTTCAAAGGCATCCAGCACAGCAAAATTCGGTCAAGAGCCTTGACCAAACTCAACCAGTGGGTTGGAACATGTCTGATTATCTTGTGGTATTCAGACTCATAGAAATCAAAGCAGCTCTTCAGTTCTGCTCACCTCAATGCAGTTACTGAATTCAGCAAACACTTTCATGACGAAATTTTCAACATCAAATGACATGACCTTTAAAGCATTTTTCACACAGTTATGCATAATGTGGTCATTGCAGTGTGCTGCAATAATTTTAGGATTCTCTGAAACTAACTTCTGATAAACGGAGTTGTTTATGCCATAGTTTACCGATGCATTATCTGCGGCATAAGCGGTTACATTTTGCCAAGACAATTTACATTCTGTTAAAACACGACAGAGTTGATTCTTAACGGGCTTAGAGTCTTTGAATGCATCCTCATAAAAGTCAATAACACGGAAAGAAATTCCATTCTGTGGGGTGAAGAACTGAACACCAACCAGATAGAATTTACGGTTCCCTTTGTTAGATGCATCAGTAGCAATGGAAAATGGCAAACCAGCATGTAACTTATCAAGGACGACTTCTAGTGAAAATAGGTACAAAACATTGTTGACTATGGCGGAAACTCTTGTTCAGCCACAAGTCATCTTTTTAACTATTTCCGAGTCATCAATTACAGACTTCATAACTTTGATACCACGGTCATGTGCATTATATGAAATATGATGTCTAATTCCATGATACACTTCAGCAATTTCCGCTAGGGATACTTTGTGAGATACCGTACTGTTTGGCGATGTGAAAAATGCCTTCAGTCGTTGAGATGACACACTAGCTTGGGAACAAGTAGTATGCTTTTTGGTGCTTTGGTGTGTTGTAACTGCTTTCTTTTCATCATATACAGCAGTGAATGATGTCGCACAAAGCTTGCATCCAGCTTTTGTATCTTCTGTGCATTTTTGTATCCATTTCTCTTTCCCACTCTGCATTATAACAACAGATGTTTCGTTTTCACTTCTTTGGTGAGGTAGACCGGTCTGACCGTGTAGTTGGGCTGCCAAAACTCTCATTATTATCGTTGACACAGACACCGTTATTCCTGTCTTCGATAATAACAGTATTAATAAGTACCTGCAGACAGTGACAGCAGACATATAACGAGTTAGTTAAACTTAAAGACAAAAAGCTGCATTAATAAAAGAATCTACAAAAATACTGTACAACTACATTTGAATCACTGAAGTATCTGTTTCTTACAAAAGGAGCATCTGCTTGTTAGTGTGTGTGTCCTTGGACTGGCGCAAGGCTATACTGGCAGAGTCTACTACTCTCTAGTAGCGTTGGGTACTCCCACACCACGGTGTCCCACAGTCCCACTGATAAGCTAGAAGGCTTCCCTCCAACA
The DNA here is from genome assembly GCF_019279795.1 of Protopterus annectens. Classification (NCBI taxonomy): domain Eukaryota; kingdom Metazoa; phylum Chordata; order Ceratodontiformes; family Protopteridae; genus Protopterus; species Protopterus annectens. The sequence goes on along the minus strand of NC_056730.1, from coordinate 975,055,505 downwards.
CAGAAAGGCTTGGGGAGCTCAGAGGCTTACAAACAATTGTGGCTACAGCAAATCTCTATCTGGACTAGACTAGTTACACGAAAGGCAGGAAACAAGCTTAGATTTTTTTTTTTTTTTACAGAAAAGCAGCTAAAACAGCACTAAAACCAATTTAAGTGCAATGCGAGCTAGCACACTTGAGTGTGTAGCAATATTAAAACAAATACAGTTTAAATAAATGCAATTTATTCCAACTGTATTCTGAACTGAATTCAATTATTGTTTTATTCAATGTTGAATAGTTTAAAAGTGCCAAAAAATATTTATCAGCTCTATATTTCCAGATTGTTTGAGAAGCACACTCAGTCAGAACACAAGGAGATCCTAGCAAAGTTTTTTTTAATGTGAATTAATATATATTTTCTGAAATAATGTCCATAACACTAATTATTATCATTATTTAAGTTTAATGCACCACCTTTTCTCCAGACAGACCATTTCTGTTAACAAAACCAACATACATTAGGTAACTGATGCTATGAAGACACAAACATATTTCTCAAGTTCCCTGATTTTGTAGAATGTCCCCGATTTTGCCTTATATTCTGCCTGCTCCTTGTATATTTGCTAATTTTTCTGGTAAATTATCGTGGATTTCCCAATTAGCAATGTTAGGCATTGTAATGTCATACTTGTTATTTGCTCAAAAATGCTTTTGATGCAAACTTTCTTTTATTTTAACTTTTTAAGTGAATTACAGATCCTTTTATTTTTGCCTTTTACCAAAACTCTTGAAAAGAAGTGGAAAGTCAGGGGTTAGCATATTGTTTAAGATGTTTACCTCATAGACACAGGATACACAGTTTGGAATGGGAAATTTAGCTAGGTTTAAAGAAACCACAATGAACATTCAAGGTCTTCACCATCTGTCCTATGGGGATTGTTTGAAATCATTGTCACTGTATTCTGTTTCATACAAACTACTCAAAGTTAAATTGTGCATTGCTGCCTTGTATAAGGATTGCTAATTATTTGAAGTTGGAACTAAGCTATGGTGTAGCTTAGCAGCTAAGACATTAAATAAAAATGTATATTGTTAGATTAGCCCGCTGTAAGGTTCATTTGCTTTACCTTAATAATATTCAAGGTAAGTATGCTTCCTAAAGGTACCCTTTGAAAGTTAAGCAGTAATCTGTGTCTGTGGGCTACAACCACACTAGTGAAGTGATACTATTTTTGTTTTAGTTTTTAACCTTCGTTGGTTAGAAGGTTCCGGCTCATTCTCTAAAAGACCTTCTTTTCCTGCTTCTTTATCTCCAGGTGTGTTTAGTTTCAGAAACCTAATGTCTGCGATTCAGGTGCGAGTTTTTGGTGAAGGCCGTAAGAGGTGTCTTTGTGGAGTATTTTAACTTCTTGTTAGTAGCAGGCAGTGGGTACTTTTGTCACTGGCTGGGATTCTAACACTTTCCTTAGCTGGGTACTTAATGAAGAGACATTCGGCTTTGACGAGATTCGTCGTAAAATGAATTATTAGTGATGTTTCGTAAAATTAATTATTCTATTTTTACTAATAGTATTTTATTTAATACCATAATGTGAGTAGTTGCTGATGTTTGCAGATGACATTGTGATCTGTAGTGAGAGTAGGGAACAGGTGGAGGAGACCCTGGAGAGGTGGAGATATGCTCTAGAGAGAAGAGGAATGAAGGTCAGCAAGACTAAGACAGAATATATATGTGTGTGAATGAGAGGGAAGATGGAGGAATGGTGAGGATGCAGGGAGTAGAGGTGGTGAAGGTGGATGAGTTTAAATACTTGGGATCAACAGTTCAGAGTAATGGTGAGTGTGGAAGAGAGGTGAAGAAGAGAGTACAGGCAGGATGGAGTGGGTGGAGAAGAGTGTCAGGAGTGATTTGTGGCAGACAAGTACCAGTAAGAGTGAAAGGGAAGGTCTACATGAGGGTAGTGAGACCAGCTATGTTATATGGATTGGAGATAGTGACATTGACAAAAAGGCAGGAGTCGGAGCTGGACGTAGCAGACTTAAAGATGTTAAGATTTGCACTGGGTGTGACAAGGGTGGACAGGATTAGGAATAAGTATATTAGAGGGTCAGCCCAGGTTGGAAGGTTTAGAGACAAAGCCAGAGAGGCAAGATTACATTGGTTTGGACATGTGCTGAGGAGGGATGCTGAGTATAATGGGAAAAAGATGCTAAGTATGAAGCTGCCAGGTAACAGGAAAAGAGGAAGGCCAAAGATAAGGTTTATGGATGTGGTGAGAGAGGACATGCAGGTAGTTGGTGTGACAGAGCAGGATACAGAGGACAGGAAGAAATGGAAACAGATGATCCGCTGTGGCGATCCCTAATGGGAGCAGCCAAAAGAAGAAGAAGAATGTGAGTAGTTGCATTGGCTGCCCTAAACACCAAAATCTAATCTGATGCCCTATATTATTATTATTATTATTATTATTATTATTATTATTATTATTATTATTATTTCCCTCTCTCTCTGCCACACACAGTTAATACTCAATACCATACAAATATTGTACTGACCCCTGGCCTGGGCCCTGACTCTCAAACCCTCATCATCTCCCTAGTCCTGCTAAGTGTGCCACAGTTACAATCTTACACAGATCCTTCACATCACACAGAGGCAGGCATATGCTAACAAAATATTTACATACATACTTCTATGTATATCTATATACATACATATATGTCAGACTCACTACTGTCATCATCCTCTACTGTACTGACACAGCACAGACTTTCCTTTCCTCAGAGAGTAGCAGGAGGACATTGATCTAATAATGATCTTATGCATAAAAGGCTGCTATGATGATTATGAATTAGAATTACAAAAAAGAGAGAGGAACACTGCTATCTGCTAATTCCTCACCTGACCTAGGCTGGATATCTAATTATTTCTGCCGTAGTCTGAAAGTTTTTACACTGTACATGGTGGTGGTGACACACTCCCTAGTCTTGCCTTTTGCTCTTCACGATGAAACTGGCTGCTTAGTGCTTAGGCTTAGCTAGCTTAAAATTTCCGCGCGATTATTTCCATCCCACGCTGGTGAGTGGTGGAATAAGCATGCACGCATGATGATTTAAGCAGTATTTAAAGGGGAGAAGAGAACACGGGCGGTGCTAATTGCACTGCTAGGCTGCTGCAGCTGTAAGTACCAGTATTGATGAAAAGTGTCAATATGGTGCATTTTTCTCCAGTTATTTATTTTCTATGTCCCTAACCCTAATTATGGATGGTCCATGGAGATAAAAGGTCGAGAGCTAGCTAGCCTATGCACCTGGGTAAAATGACTAGATTTGCAGACTTGCAGTGCAGCATAAACAATTGCCGATTATACTATTCTGACGGAACGGTGTATAGCACAGTCCAATATTGACAATTGCTGATGTATGATGCATCATGTACATTCTCTTCACTAAAAATGCCTTTTCCAGGCTCAGCAGACAGTATGTATGTACTAAGCTGCATAGCTACCAGGAATACTGAAGTTAAAAGCATTTAATTGTGTAGTAGCTAGTAACGTATTGTACCACTCGTTCAAGCTGGATACATTTACTTTCTCCTCTTGCAGCACAAAAAAAACCCGGACTTCACAAGTCCAGTTTTGATGACATTTTTTAACCAGACAATTTGTCTGAAAACTGGACAGTCCGGTCAAAAACGGACAGCTGGCAACCCTACATCCCACTGTAGCCACACTACCCTCACTCAGACATGAATAATGTGCCCTAGTAGGGTATGGCAGCTGCTTATCCAAACTCATACTGGAGTTTGTGTGTGAACATATATTTGAGTTTGAGTGTGAGCAGTAGCCTGTACAATCTACAAGATGCCAGAGTCCCTGGCTTTGAGGTAGTGAAGGAGTGCTTCTAGTGCTCAGGACTCGAGTGATTGTAGCAGAACCTACATAAAGGCCTATTCTTTATGCAAACTTTGCAGTTACCACATCCCATTGAAATGAATGAGAAGCCTTGATTCAAACTTAAAGAACCAAAGCTGCAGGAGAAGCATGGCCGACCTTACTCATAGATTAACTAGGTGGCCAGCAAGTGTGCTGTTCTACTAGGGATGATTTTCCACTATTTATTTATTTTCATAAAACAGAGAAATGTGGCATTTCTTTACTTTAAGAAAAGGAAATAGTAAATAAATATATATGTAAACAGCACTGAGCTCCCCTGCTTGAAGATAAAACAGCTGCAGTGCCCTAGGGGAGATGTGTTGTAATCCTGGCCATTCAGTTTGCTGGCTTCTTCTTCTATTCTACCCATGATCTACCTGATTCATTATATAGATAGATCATAAGCATGGTAGAGCAGGAAGTCATTAAATTTGGCAGTGTAGGGAATATCTGAGGTGTGAAGAGAAAGCTGTCCTATCAGCAGCAGCATGAGATTTTTTTAATACTTTTGCAAGCAAGCAGCCATATACTTTGGATGGATGGCTAGCCATAGTTCTCAACTGTTTCTGATTTTGTGGAGTTCCCCTTTTTTATTTCATATTCTTGTTCTGACCCTCATAATTTTTTTGATTTTTTTTGTAAAGTACTGAGGATTGCAGTCAGTTAAAAATGCCAGACACTGGAGTGCCATGCTTCTTGTTTTTCAGAAAATGCATGCTGATGCAAAACCTGTTGTTCTATTACCTTTCTAAGTGAATTAGAGTAATATGTAAAAAGGCTGGTCTGTCTGAGGGGAATATGACTGACTGCTGCTACTTCCTCATGTTTCCCCATTATTCTGGCTTTGAATTATTGTGATTTGTATGAAACATTTTGGGATACTTTAAGGTGTGGCTACTGTAAGCATGGAACAAAGCTGAAATGCAATACATGGCTACCATTTTTATCACAACCAGATGACTAAAGTATACACAGAAGTGGTTATAACTACTAAAGAGTGATGGGAGCTGTCTGTTGAAAGTAACTGGCACTTGTTTTGCTCATTTTCCAAGACTAATATGCATTTATGTAAAGTGCGATGGAATAATTTATTATTGTGACCATTTTTCCATCCATCCATAACCTCTTTTTCCCCCGTTTTTTTTGTATATATGTGTAGATAAAACTTCCTGGTGAACCACCACAGCTAAAAACTTTGTTTATTTTAAAAACAGAGACAAAACATAAAAGACTTCCAACAAAAGAGAGCTCTAAATGATTAGCGCTTTCAGCTATTCAGCCTTCTTCAAATCGTATTCTCCATAGCTCTCCAACTGAAGTTAAATAACAAATCATGTCCACATGTTGCAGGCAATGCCTGCTCATTAACCAATCTAAAACCATAGCAACTAATCATAAATTTCTAGGGATGACAAGCCTCCTTTACTCAGCCTATAGTAAGATGTCTATTCTTTAGTATTGGTTTAAGCGGAACCATTGTATTTAGGCCTGGGCAGTGATCAGTCCTTAAGTTCACTATCCAACTCACTTCACACATTTCAGTGTGGTTCTTTATGTCTCCACCCCTTGAGTCTGTAGCAATACATTCTAAAGCTTTAAACATAAAGTTTTGATCAGGATAAGATACAACGTGGTCAGCCAGCACATTCTTTAAATCCTTGTGCTTAATATCCCTCAAATGTCGTATAACTCTGCCCTTCAAACGCTGGACCGTTTTTCCAATCTAGAACACTGAGCATTCTCGACAAGTTGCCAGGTAGACCAAATGCTGGGTATTTCAAGTTGCACTAGCTTTCAACAGGTGATTGATTCCAGATATAGGATCCACAAAAAGAATGCTGTTGTCTATACAGGGACAGGCTTTGCACTTCCCACATTTGACCGTTTCTTTCTTCTGGTATGCATTTTTCCATTCAAAGCCATCCTTGCCATGCAGTGGTCTCTTCATATTCTTTGTATTCTTAAAAACAAATCTTGGTTGCTCTCCTACAATATTTTTCACTTTTGCATCTTGTATCAACACCGGCCAAAACCTTTTGAACACATCAAAGATCTTTTGGCTATCTGTACTATATGTGAGAATACATTTTAAACCCTGAGTCAAAGTCCTTTCTTTGGAGGCAGTAGCCTCAACTCTGGGGATAGTTTTTCCATTAAAATAGGGATGACCTTTATTGGGCCTTAGGTCCTGTTGTGTTCATCTCATAGTAAGATCTCTATTGTGGTAACCTCTAGTCCTCAAATGTTTATAGAGGTAACCTGCCCCTTTTCAAAGTCAGCATCTTCAGTACAGAGCCTAGATATACGTTGCACTTGATTTTCCATGATGCTTTTGAGTATGTGACCTGGGTGCATACTATTTCTGTGCAAGTAGTGGTTCTTCCATGTATCTTTTCTGTGCATTTTCATATGTAGACCTAGACTAGGATGTAGGGTTACTTCAGCATCCAAGAAATAAATCTCTTCCTTTGAATAAGTTATCTTAAATTCAAGGAAGTCCATGGTGTTTCTCATATTCTGTGAACATCTTAAGTTCTCTTTCATCTCCTTTCCAAAGGACAAATGGCAAATTAGGCTTGATGCCTATCATGCTCCTGGGTTAAATGATAGAATTTCTTTATCTTCTCTGTTGAAATTAAAATCTATGCTTTTTATTTAGTTATATACACTGTTTAGGGATGTTTTAAACTTTTTACATGTATTATTGTTTTATATTTGGCTTGCATTAAGTATTTGCAGCCTTGTTAATGAGGGAAATGATGTCAGCTTATTTGTGATTGGGTAAGCAATGTATTTAAACAGGTGCTAATTTCAGTATTTTGTATTCTGAGGAAGTCATCTACCAGACGGAAGCGCTTAATACTGCTGTGTTTGCTTGCACTGTTTTATCTTGGATGAATATTGTCTGTATTTTTCTGGATTTGGAGTTTTCTGCTTATAAAGGATTTACCACCTACCAAGCGTCACTTTTGTCTTGCAACAGCTGCATTTTATTTTTCATTGTTTGTAAGACTCTACCTGTTTGCCTTGTTTGTTGTCATGGATGGAGGCGAGCAGATGCGTGACACTGGCGATGCAGAACTGCAGACTCTATTTAGATCTGTATCCAATTTAACTGCAACAGTTTCCGATTTATCTAAAAAAGTGGACAAATTAATGTCTAACCCTCTTTATTTAGGGTCGAATGACATTACTAATTCACAAGGCTCAGAGACTAGTGATTTGCTTATTACACCAGCCCAAAGAACTGGCCTTCACAGCAACCAGGAAATTGACTTAGTTTGTGGTAACACCAATGGTTTTAGCTGTAACACACAGGCTCAGAATGTTTCTGTCGATAGGCAGGAAGTGACTATTAATGTATCGGTTGAGCAATGGCTTAAAACCGAAATTGGTTTTAATCGAGTTTCTAACTTTAGTAATAATCATGTTAACCCAGGTACATTGGATCAACAAATTTCCAGTTTTAGAGGGCTACTTCTGAAATATAAAAAATTGCAACTGGAAAATGAATACTTAACTGAGTGTACCAAAAGAGAGCAGGTGCCTAAGGGGCTCCATTTATGGAAATTTCCCACTGGACTGGAAAAGGACTCACACCTTCATAAAGAACTTCTACAATTTTTTAACAGGCAAGGGTGTGAATTGCTTCAAATTTTGATATCTGACAATAACCGTAAAATGTCATTGTTATTAAGGGAGATTAACACTTTAGATTTAAGCATTAAAAATTACTTGTTGTTTGAAATGAAATGTAATAACTTTAATGCTGTGTTTAATCATGTTGACACCAAACTAGCTGAATTAAAGACTAGGAAGGAAAGGAAATTATTAAGGGATAAGGTGGACTATGAGAATGGTAGAGCATATCCAGATCCACCGAGGGGACAACAAAGTTTTTCTGTTAATAACATTTCTTGTACTGAGGACAATGAAATTGAAGAGCATGCACAAGGCAATAGTGGAAATGTTTCCCCTTTAGAGCAACCTCCTTTATGGAGGTCGGAGAGGTTACAGAACCAGAGACAGGGGAGGCAGGATTACTACAGGAATGGCAACAACCCTGGGATGGGTTCCTGGAGGGGGAGATGGGGTTCATACAGGAGATAAACCCTGACAACAATTTTGACAATGATAACAATAGTGGTCTGGTACTTAATGTTATTAGCAATAATAACTGTGATTTTAACATTTATAACTACAGCCAGGTCCGAGTTGACACCAGGTGGGCCAAGTTATTATCTAAGGGCTTTAATTTTGTTCCTATTAAGGAAGGGACGCTTACTGACTCTATTATACAACTTAAATTATTTACAAGAAAACTTAATTTGGCCTTACATTTTCACGATAACAATACTATTACGGGCCATTTGGATACATGTAGGCCTAGTATTTTTTTACCCCCATCACACCCCCTAGTACAACTGTTTGAGAATCTATGTGAAGCTGATATCAGGAACTTATTAGTGAACAAGTATAAAAAACCTGGTCAAGCTAACTTGGACTGTGATGAGAAAAAACTATTAAGTGAAATTTTAGAGCATCGTGACATAAGAATAATGAAACCTGATAAAGGTGGGGGCATGGTAATTATGAATGTGGTTGATTATAACAGCAGGATGATGGAACTTTTGTATAGTGATGTCTATCTTGAGGTCTCACGAAATGAGATTAATATAACATATCGTAATATTGACATGGAATTGGAACAGCTGTTATTAAATGGGCAAATTACCTTAGAAACTCATAATTATATGCTTATAAGCCATCCTAAAATACCCACAATTTTTGGCATACCAAAAATTCATAAATCCTTAGAAAACCCACCATTAAGACCAATTGTGGATGCAAAAGCCTCAAAAACTTATAGTATTGCTAAGTTCATTGACAATATGACCAAAAACATTCTAGATTCACGTAGTCTTGTGATTAGGGACTCATGGGACTTTCTTACTAAAGTTAAACAGGACATGTTTTTTGATAGTAACATATTAGTCACTATTGATGTTTGTGATCTCTTTTCAGTTATTCCACATCAAATTGGCCTTGAATGGTTTTATGATTATTTATGTGCCAATTCAACACTTAATCATAACACCATTCTGACTTTACGAACATGTATGGAAATAATATTAGAGAATAATTTTGTGACCTTTGAAGGGCATCTTTTTAAGCAAAAACAGGGTGTTGCAATGGGTGCGTGCTGTGCTCCAGTGTTTGCCAACATTGTCTTGGCACAATGGGAGGACCTGTTTGTTACCAACTCGGAATTTAGGACTTCATGGGTATTGTATGGGCGATACCTAGATGATATAGTCCTGTTCTGGAAAGATAGTGAGGATGACCTGAAGAGGTTCTTCACCTATATTAATGGAACTACAAGTTTTCTTAAGTTTACTATGAATAGCAATGTAGAACTGATTAATTACTTAGATGTTACCATCAAGAAAGACTTTGAACACAATTGTTTTGTTTCACAACTATATAGGAAACCTACCTATTCAAATTCACTATTGCATTATACAAGCGCACACCCATTGCACCAGAAAAAAGCCCTAGTTAAGGGCCAATATGTAAGACTGGCCAGAATGGTGTCTGACTTTGTGGATTTTCTTAGTGAATGTGAAACATTAAAAAACATGTTTTGTAAGAGGGGGTACCCTGAATCCTTTGTCATAGATATTTTTAATGAAGTTAAGACTAAAAGAATGAATGGTAATTTTCTTGCACTACTAGGGCAGGTGTCCACCAAAAGTCATAATGACTGTAAAACTTTAAATTTTGGATGGGTGCTTACCCTTACCTACACATCCAATTTTTATGACATTAAAAACATTATTTCCAAATATTGGAAAATATTTGATGTTAACCCTGAATTATCAGGGAAATTTGGTATTGAACCGCAAGTGGTTTACAAAAGAGACACTTCCCTTAAAGGACTGTTTGAAAGGCAAAAATTTGACATCCACAATGGTGGTACCTTTAAGTGTGGGAGGTGTGCCCAATGCCCTTATGTTATGGACAGAGAAAAAATCAAGCTCAAAAATTTTGGATATATTTCCAGTTCAAAAAGGATGTACTGTTACACTAAAGGGGTTGTGTATTTGGCCTTGTGTAGATTCTGTGCAAGTTTCTATGTAGGTAAAACTAAAAATGCCCTAAGGTTAAGGATTTATCAACATTTATATGATATCAGGAATAAAATTGAAAAGAATGCATTATATAAACATTTGGTTAGTGAACCTACCCATTCCTTCCTGTTCTTTATATTGGAACAGGTAGATCTGGGTCCTCGTGGGGGACCCTTGAATGAGTATTTGGAGTTTGTAGAACTCAAATGGCAAATTAGGCTTGATGCCTATCATGCTCCTGGGTTAAATGATAGAATTTCTTTATCTTCTCTGTTGAAATTAAAATCTATGTTTTTTATTTAGTTATATACACTGTTTAGGGATGTTTTAAACTTTTTACATGTATTATTGTTTTATATTTGGCTTGTATTAAGTATATGCAGCCTTGTTAATGGGGGAAATGATGTCAGTTATTTGTGATTGGGTAAGCAATGTGTTAAACAGGTGCTAATTTCAGTATTTTTGTATTCCGAGGAAGTCATCTACCAGACAAAAGCGCTTAATACTGCTGTGTTTGCTTGCACTGTTTTATCTTGGATGAATATTGTCTGCATTTTTCTGGATTTGGAGTTTTCTGCTTATAAAGGATTTACCACCTACCAAGCGTCGCTTTTGTCTTGCAACAGCTGCCTTTTATTTTTCATAAGATCTCTATTGTGGTAACCTCTAGTCCTCAAATGTTTATAGAGGTAACCTGCCCCTTTTCAAAGTCAGCATCTTCAGTACAGAGCCTAGATATACGTTGCACTTGATTTTCCATGATGTTTTTGAATATGTGACCTGGGTGCATACTATTTCTGTGCAAGTAGTGGTTCTTCCATGTATCTTTTTTGTGCATTTTCGTATGTAGACCTAGACTAGGATGTAGGGTTACTTCAGCATCCAAGAAATAAATCTCTTCCTTTGAATAAGTTATCTTAAATTCAAGGAAATCTGTGGTGTTTGTCATATTCTGTGAGCATATCAAGTTCTCTTTCATCTCCTTTCCAAAGGACAAAGATATCACCCACAAAATGGCCATAATACACCAGATGTCCAAACCAGAGGCTGATGGCATTCAAAATTTGATTCTTCTCCCATTGCGCTAAGACTAGGTTTGAATAACTATTAGCGCAAGGGGTGCCAAGTATTATTCTCACATTGCAGGTGTGTTAGCCTCACAGTTCCTTCTCAGCCTCCCTGTGCTCAACCAGCTGGTTCTGTGTTTTCCATTGTTTGTCTTTCCTGTTTATTCTTTGCATTCACTATTTTAGGCAAAAGTTCATCTGCAGTATAACCATTATATGTTTCTCACTGATGACTGGTTGAGATTTTAGATGCTAGGACTAATTTCCCCATCTGCAGCAGAATACCGACAGGAAGATTATACCTTCAAAAAAGTCTGTGGCTAGTTGGCCACGTTGAGTTTCTCTTTTAAGATTTTTTCTGATTCCTGTGCTGCATGTTGTGGTTGTTTGTTTCTGGTTTGCTACAGTTAGAATTATACATTTTTGCTGTACTGTCATAAGGGCATATTGTACTGAATTAAACATTAAGAACAGTTCACTTTAATATGACTGACTCCCCTGAATCTGTTCACTGCTCTATCCCTTCTGTTATCAATTTCAGATGGTCCAGAGTGTTAGGGTGGCAGATCATAGCTGCAAAACTACACTGCCAGCATAACATTCTAAGCAGCGTACAAAAGCACTACTGTGACCCAGTGTTATCTGTTATCATCCACTTTCCATCACAAACATCAGTACTGCACATAATAGCTGGCTATTTTTGGTAGTCTGGCAGGAGACGGATATATGTGAAAGTAACTAATCATTGATACATTGGCACAATGAGTGGTGTTGTCATCTCATAGTGTGGATCTAATTGAGTTCTTAGCTGTGGCTTCTTCTGTGTCAAGTCTACAAGCCTTCCCTGTCTCTGTGTGGGTTTATCTGTATGCTCTGATTTCCTCCAGTACCCCAAAGACATAATGTAGGTGAACTGGCATTCCACCAGTTTGCCTGTAGGCAAGTGTGCTTGGTGTGTTAGTATTTGTTTATCTTGTGACAGACTTTTCTTATCAGGGACAATGGCAGCATGTATGTCTGAGTGTGTGTGTGTGTGTGTGTGTGTGTGTGTGTGTGTGTGTGTGTGTGTGTGTGTGTGTGTGTGTGTGTGTGTGTATGTTTAAAAATAATATCACCTTGTTTATCTCTGGACGCACACAATATTGCTGGACATAAGCATAACTTTTTTTGATAGTAGTAAAACAAGAGCAGTTAGCTAGTCATTATCTTTCAAAAAATAAGGCATAAAATGCATCATAAAACTGCCAGACCTTCAAAGCCTCTCTGGGTTTAGTGGACCTCACAGTCCAGGCTATATATTTGGCACAGGCTTAGTAGCACCCTGCCCAGAACCCCACCTAGTTTAAAAGTGGCCATGCTCAGAGATGCCGAGAAAACTGATGTACAGTTTTACACTGATACACAAAGTTGGAGGATGGTGTGGTCATTTATCTAACGTTCCTTAAAGACCTCAGATATGTGCACAGAAGGTCACTATAGCTTGTCTAGGGTCAGTGTATAATTTAAAAGCAACAAATTGGACCACATTACTGTGATTGTTATTTTTTTCACCTTCCTTACAATCAAACATCAGATGTATATACAGGTGGCTATATTTTATGGGTTTGGGGTAAACAGGTATGCTGTTTATATGTGTGTGACAGTAATATGTTGAAATATGTTACTTTGTTTTGTTTCTTCTTTCACAGTCATCCAAGTCTGACATTAAAGGGGTACATAGAAGGTGGCTGTCTTTTGAGGGGAGGGGAAAGGAAACATGTTGTATATATTCGGCGGCAACCTTGAAAAATATGATTGTGGCCATATGTGCCATGACTGTTATCCCAATCTAACACCAGAGGAATGCAGAGAAGGTGACTATTTTTTTTTGGGAGGGGGAAGCAGACACTATTCCCAGGTAAGATTTGTGTATACTCACAACCATTTGTCTTCCCAATTTATTGTGAACTACTGTTTTGTTAGATGCAATTTATTTGTTTTATTTATTCATTGAAAATACAATATCTCCTTACTCATGATTTTTGTTCAGGCCATCAATGGGTCTAAAGATGGGAAAAAAGCTCTAAAGGGAACCTCAGAACATCTATAAATTCACGGTGTCTTTATTGTCAGTTATTAAAGTGCCCTGTTGGCCAGAGAGGGTGTGTTATCAAGATGCATGAAAAAGGAAAGTTGAACAGTAAGACTGAATTTCTTTCCTTAAGTGTGCTTCTTCTTCATACTATCACTGGATGAAAAAGCTGCTAAATAAAGCCACTGAAGAATTTGAAAGACAGGAGAAACTACAGAAAGCTGTGCACAGTAGTTTTGAGACCTTGAACAAACACTGTTTTCACTGTAACAGGAATGAACAAATTATTTTGTGGGAACTTCTCTGCAGGGAAATACAGGCCAGCCTAATCCCCATGCTGGCCTGGAGGCTAGTATTTATTTATTTATTTATTTATATATTTGACATTTGGTAACCAGGAATGTCTGACCGGGTAGAGATAATATGTTTTCAATGGAGGCCTGGGAAGAAAAGCTCCACAAATAGACAGAGGAAAAACAACTCCACAAAAAAGACAAAGAATTAAGAATTAGATGCGAGGATAATTAACATTACAAATAAAAATACATAAATTGGTACAGTATTTACATCATAATAATACATTTAAATTAGTGTGTATATATATATATATATATATATATATATATATATATATATATATAAATATATATATATATATATATATATATATATATATATATATATATATATTTATCTTTAATTATAGTTTTCCAAAGAGTAATAGAGTGGTAGTAAAAGGAGAGGATAGGAAAAAGAAGGAAGGATGTTTAAGAGTAAGTAATAGATCAGAGAACAGGAAAGGTGGAAAATGCTAGATTGATTAGTTGAAGAATTATGGTAACAGTTTGAGAGGCAGAAGTGTATTAGGGTGAAAAGTAAGGTGTTGGTGTGGTTAATGGTATAGGAGACAGTAGCTAGGAAGGAGAAGAACATGAGCAAATCCAGGATTTAGAAGATGTTCTTTGAGGAGGGTCTTGAAGGTTTGGTAGTGAGGCACTTGGATTGATACTGGCAAGCTGTTCCAGGCCTTGGCTACACAGTGATAGTAGAGGGAGACACCGTTTGACCTTAGTGGTTTGCAAACAGACAAGAGTTATTTGTGAGAAGAGTGTAGTTCCCACTGGGGAATATAGTATTGCAGAAAAAATCCCAATGAACCGTGATAAGCTTGCAGTTTCAAGATAAATACCGAAGAAGGATTGCATCCGAAAGCTTTGCCGTTTTTTTAATAAAAGTATTTGGCTTAGCTTAGCTGCTTTTTTCCTTTTGTTGAATATAGTATTGCAAAAGGGTAGAGGTGGCAGGAGAAACTAAGGGGTTGTTGAGTATTTTATGAGTTAGTAGTAGCTGATTCATGGTAAGTTGGTGTGGAAATTCAAGCAAGACAAACTGTTTAATAGACAGGCAGTGATGTGACTTGTAAAGTTGACAGTAGCAAATTTTGCTATTTTGTTCTAGCATTGGCTTAATTTGTTTTTAAGGGGGAGTTAAGATTAGTTAGAATAGGGGAAGCATAGAGAAGGAAAGATGAGAGGTATGTTGTGACAAGATTAGCTTTAGTAGAGTTGGTTAGGAATTGTTTAGCCCTATATAACACACCAAGTTTTTGGTGGGTCAGTTTGATGGTGTTTTTATGTGCAAACCAAATATAAGATTGCCATATATTGTGACACCTAATCAAGAATGACTTCAATTACAGTATTGTTTAGTGATGATATTCTAAAATTTAGTCTATCTTCAGAATGCTGTTTAGAAAAGAATAATAGGAGTTCTGTTTTTTGGGGGTTTAGTAAGAGGTGGTTATTGGCAAGCCAGGTCTCGATGGCATTAAAGACGTCTTGTGTTAAAGTTTGTAGTTGAGTAAGGTTGTTAGAGGTGCAGATAAGATTAGAGTCATCAGCATATTGTATGATAGTTGCTTGTTTAGATGAAGATGAAAGATTGTTAATGAATATATTAAAGAGGAGAGTGCCTAGGGTTGAGCCCTGTGGAACTCCAGTGCTGAATGGTAGATAAGGGGATTGAGTGGAGTCCCATTTAACTGACTGGTCTCTATTGGATAAATAACTGGAGAACCATAGTACAGTATTGTCAGTACAGCCAAGGAAACAAAGTTGTGATAAGAGTTTAGGATGAGAGACAGCATCAAAAGCTTTAGATAGATAGAAGAATAGGGATGAGACAAATGTACCCGTGTCTCTCGCTTTATTGACTGTATGAGTGAAAGATAAGAGAGCCATAGTAGTACTATGTTCAGGTCTGTATCTGTGCTGACTGGGAGAGAGTTTATTTTCATATAAGTGGTTAAGGAGCTGTGTATTTATGTATTTTTCTAGAAATTTGGATAGTGGTGACAGTATAGCAACAGGCCTGTAGTTAGTTCTGTGGAGTTCCCTTGTGAAGTGGGATAATGAAGAACTTATGCTTCGTTGATAGATCTGTTAATGAGTGTAGAGAGAGGATAGGCTATTGAATCTGTCAATTTTTAGAAATTTGTTGGGAAGATGATCAGAAGAAGGAGTGCAGGGTTTAAAATTGAAAACAGTTTTTGATAAGAGATGTAGGGACAGGTTTGAGAGAGAGAAAGTAGACTGGAAGGAGGATGTGGAAGACTGGACGGTAGTAGAAGTGGAAGATAAGTTGTTGTTTATGGTTGCAATGCTTTCAATGAAACAGGAATTAAATTGGGAGGATATATCAGGACTAGTGTTGTTGGTGGAGGGTTGTGGCTTTTAATTTGTTCCAGAGAGAAGAATGTTTTTGATAGATTGACAGGATATCTTTGAAATGGATTTGTTGGTATGTTGAGGGTCTAAGTAGTACAGTTTTTTATCTTTAAATATGTGTTTTTGACCAAATTACACAGTTGTCTATGGTTTAGTAAATTATAAGAGATTTTTGTATCAGGTATGTTTTCCAGGCCTTATCTCTGTTACTCATGATGGATTTAGTGTGTGATGAGAGCCAAGGACAGACATTAGATTAGGTTCTTTTCCTCCTGGGAGGAGCTAGGATTAATGTATTTAGAGATACTTAGTTGAACTTAACTGCTTCATCAAGAGGTAAGTATTTAAGGAAAGGCCATTTTATAGAGCTCAAGATATTGGTGAAGATAAGTGGGTTGAAGTTAGGTCATGAATGGTTTTATAAGTGTGCAGATTGTTAGGCTGAGAGATAAGTCTGGTCGTACTGGTGAGATGATGGTCACTAAGAGTGTCAGGGAGTATTGCTGATTTATTTATTTATTTAACATTTGTTAACTGGGAAAGTCTGACTTGGAACAAAGCCAATTTTCAGCAGAGGCCCGGGGAGGAAGGCTCCAGATGCATGTCTTTGTAACGTGGGAGGAAACTGGAGCACCCGGAGGAAATCCACATGAACGCAGGGAGGACATGCAGACTCCACACAGAAGGCACCCCAGCCGAGAATCGAACCGGAGAACCTCTTGCTGTGAGGTCACAATGCTACCGCTGCACCACTGCGCCGTCCAGATTCAGTATAGTTGTTGGGGTGGGAGACTAAAATCCAGTCCATAACTGAGCCAAATTGGTTCGATTTGTTAATGTAGGTGGGGTAATGTATTAACTGGGAAAAAAATAAACAGATTGATACTGTTAGTGGGGAAATGTGTGGTAAGTTTCAGTCAATTGATATTAACATTACCTAGGATTATAGTTTTATGAGAAATGTTAGATGAAACCCAGGGTAATATGTTTTCTAGAGCAGATAAGTTGTTGCCATTGAGGATGTAAAGAGAGATTATTCAGAGGTTTTTGTGTTTGCTTAACTTAAGGTTAGAGGTGATTAGTTCACCAGAGGTGATTAGTTCACCATTACTGAAGGTGGGAATGGAATGGTTATAAGGGGTAAGGGAGTAATGGGTTGGATACACTATGGTGTGTCCTCCAGCTTTTCTATTTGGATGGTCTGCTCTAACCATATTAAATCCTGGTTGAAGTAAGCACAAAATGGGTACTGTTTAAGACTTCAGGCTTTCCAGACCATGACCAAGCTTAAAATCCAAATGTTTTATTGAATCAATCCACACAACAGGCACAGAAATCACAGAAATAAACACTTTAACTGGTTCACCGCATTTTCGTCTAAATTCCCAGACTTCATCATATATCAAATGTGAAACCAATCAAGACATTTATAGCCATCCTGCCCTTAATTAAGTAAAATAATTAAAATAATTAAGCTAATTAAAGAAGCAATGAAAACATTTTTTAAAGAAAAAGTGCAGAAGATAACTGGAAAAGGGAATATAGCTCCAACTAATGTATCTAAGCTAATGAAAAGTGCAAAAAATAAATACAAATAAATCTGAAAAAACAACCCTGGGTTCAGGAATAAACATCCTTTTATAAAAACTATACATATGAATATATATATATATATACTTATACTTAAATTATGCATTATTATATATTATATTAATGTGCAAAAAAGCAAAAACATAAAATACATATTGAAAATCTGTAAATATGTTATGTAAACATTTAATACTTAAAGAAATCCAGTAAAATACATCAAAGGAACTAACCAGATCAAAATACTCTATCTATAATCCTGCCACCCTAAGCTTTAAAACCGGATTTATAGAAACCTGTTCATTCAGATCAGGGTACCTATTGGCCTCTAAAATAATTTGCCAATATATTTCTCTATATTCAATCCTGGTCTCACAAAGTCCTCCCCTAGGGTCTTTTAAAATTTCTTCCAACACAAAAAAAGTAAAAAAAAAATCTGAGGGGAAACTGTAGTATGCTTATAAAGTACATTGGTTTCATCCTTCCTAGAAATAGCATAGGAGTGTTCATAGATTCTCTTCTTCAGTTTGCTCTCAATCTTCCCCATGTAAAATGCTTCTCAATATTTACATTGTGCAAGGTAAATGACCCCAGAACTATCTTCTTCTTCTTCTTTCATCTTTTCCCGGTTAGGGGTTGCCACAGTGGATCACCTGTCCGCTCATGATTGGCAGTTATGGGGTAGAGTTGCCAGCCCAGCACCCAACCTTCCACAGAAGGCACACATGCACACACTCACACCTAGGGCCAATTTAGAGTCTCCAATCGACCTATAGCATGTCTTTGGGATGTGGGAGGAAACTGGAGCACCGGAGGAAACCCACGCCACCACAGGGAGGACATGCAGACTCCACACAGAAGACACCCAAATGACCCCAGAACTATCACAGTTAGAAAACATTTTCACTTGTATAAATTTATACCTAGCCTTCATGTAAACTGACTGTATTGGGGATATGTGGGCATTGGGCACAAGTTCTGCATTTAAAGGTGTCACTCTTATTCCTAGTGGACACCCGATTACCCTTATTAGCTTGTTCCAAAATTTCTTTATATTATGTCCTTTCCTAAATACATATCTAATAGGGTTCTCAAAAATCACCTCAAGGTTCGACAATTCAGTAAAGTTGGCCCAATTCTTAAAAATAATTCCTTTAATTAAATGTACGTCACTTTGGGAGACCAGAATTGAATATAGAGAAATATACTGGCATATTAATTTAGAGGCCAATAAGTATCCTGGTCTGAATTAACAGGTTTCTATAATTCTGGTTTTGAAGCTTAGGGCAGCAAGATTATACAGTATTTTGATCTAGTTAATTTTTTTGATGCATTTTATTGGATTTTTGTAATTTTAAATATTTACATAGTTATATATTTTCAATATGCATTTTCTGTTTTTGCTTTTTTGCACTTTAACAGTAATATAATAATAATAATAATACATACATAATTCAAGTTTATATATATATTTATATTCATATATGTACTTTTTATAATAGGATGTTTATTACTGAACACAGGGTTGTTTTTTCAGATTTATTTGTATATATTTTTGCACATTTTATTAGGCCTAAACACATTATTTGGTGATATATTCCCCCTTTCAGTTATCTTCTGCGCTTCCTCTTTAAAAATTATTTTCATTGCTTCTGTAATTATTTTAATTATTTTACTTAATCAAGGGTAGGATGGCTATAAATATCCTGATTGGTTTCACATTTGTTGCCTGATGAAGTCTGGGAGTTTGGGCAAAGACACGGTGAACCAGTTAAAGCATTTATTTGTGTGATTTCTATGCCTTTTGTGTGGATTGATTTAATAAAACATTCAGATTTTAAGCTTGGTCATGGTCTGGAAAGCCTGAAGTCTTAAACAGTAACTATTTTGTGTTTCTTAGTTGCTCGAGTCCTTTGAGTGTTCAGATGCTGTGTTTCCTCCTTTTTGGGGGTCCTGGGTGAAGTATTTCAGAGTCTTTAATGTGTGCTCTGAGGCAGGCTTCAGAGATGACAATTATGTCGGGGGAGTACTGGGTTATCTAGGCATGGAACTCAGTGACTTTATTGCATTTGCTACATATATTTATAGAAAAAAAATTAAGTTTATTGTGTGTTAATAAATTGTAGCCAGAGGATGGAGACAGAGTTCGTTTGGCCTTGGATTAGAGTGAGTATCACCGCATAGTAATAAGAGATTATAGAACAGATGAAAAAAAGTGGTTTTAGTTCTGGAGTTGTTAGAGATGAGTTTGGTGTTAGGTGTATGGATGGGGTAATAAAGTATTTCAAGTTTAGTAATGATTAAAACAATGAGTAAAAAGGTCACAGAAAAAACAATCATTAAAAAACAAAAGAAAAATCTAGCAAGGCTAGACTTTCCACTATGTGATTCCTTAAATCTCTTGTATTAGAGGCAACATGGGATATATGCAAATAGCCCTTTAAGGACATCAGTATTTGGATAAGATTTTCTAGAGGGAAATAGGAGACAACTTCTTTAAAGCTAAGCTGCCTTTAGTTTGTGGAGGGCCAGATAACAGATTGCCATTACTGTAGTTCTGTAGTTTTATTTGTTTTGATAAATATTTTACTCATTTAGTTTCTAACAAGATATTCAGACTTAATGCATATGGTAATTGCAAAACTAGAAATGTCTATCTAGCTAGATGTATTGCATGTCAAGCATATTATATGGGTAAAATGAACCAGAGGTTAAAAGATCATATATGTAACCATCTACCTGAAATTAAAAGAGAAATTGTTACAAATGCACTATATAAACACATTAGAGACAATGGTTCTGGACATAGTTTTAAATTTTCAGTTTTAAGAGTAGTTGATAATAATAAATGTGGGGGTAATATTAATTATTACACTGAAAAGGAAGAATTTAATTAGATTTTATGTTTATAGCCACATGTTTCGCCTGGTTTGAATGGCTATGTATCTTTAAAGGCTTTATTGAAAGAGATACACAAACTAGATTGCCATCATGTGATGCACTTTGATATTATATAAATGGTAGATGATATTTTTTGTTTGATATGCCTGAAGAAGCCTTGTTTAAGGTGAAAGTTTTTACTAGTGGTTTTAAAAGTTGTATGAGTCTAATAAACCACTTCATTACCAGCTGCTTGTGGTTTCAGTGTATTCTATTTTACTTGTTTTTATTTTTATGGTGACTGGATTTACTTGCATATCAGCTGTATTTTTCTGCCTTTGACCTTCTGTATCCACCCTGGATACTGAACCCCAGTCCAGACCTTCTCTCTCACCCCATGGTGATGGATCACCTGGATATTACAGGCCTTAAGCTGACTGCATGGTTTCTTCAATTCCACTAATGGTGAGATAGCCCAGGCTTTCTCCCTGGTCAGACAAATATTACTGTCATCCCAGAAGGCCTCTGCCAGGAAGATCTACAAGAGTAAATGGAAGAGATTCTCTGGGCTGTGTAGAGGGGATTAGACCCCATTCACTGTCCCTATTTCAGCTGTCCTAGAGTTTTTACCTTCTGTTTTTCAAGAAGTGGCTAATTTCTCTACTACCAAAGTGTAATTAGCAGCAATATCTAATTTTCATTTAGGTGAAAAAGCTTCCTCTTTAACTTCATCAAAACTGTGTAAGGCTTTCCTTACAGGTACCTTTTTGCTTAGGCCCCAGTGAAAGACCCTTCCCAACTCTGGGATTTAACAGTTCTGCTGCAAGATTTGACTCAGAGTCCTTCTGAACAATCAACTAGATCTGATTTAAATTTTTTAGCTTGGAAAACTGCTTTGTAGTGGCTATTACATCTGCACGACAAGTATCTGAGCTCCAGGCTGTCTCTTCCAAATACCCATATTTGATCCTCCACAAAGATAGAGTTACTCAGAGGCAAATATTAACCAAGCCATTAAGTTGCCTGTTTTCCTTCCTAACTTCACTAATAAAGCTGAATACAGACTTCATCACTTAGATGATCATAGACAGCTCCATTTTTATCTCAGTAGAACAAAATATTTCAGAAAGACAGATCAGTTGCTTGCCTCATTCCCAACAAATTGGATAAACCAGTTTCTAAAGTTACCTTAGCCAGATGGATGACAAACTGTATATATTTTATTTGCAGTCAACGAGGTTTGTCCTTACCAGACATCCTAAAGCACACTCAACCAGATCATGGCTACGTCCTCTGCTTTCTGGTCTAGAACTTCTATTGATGATATTTGTGCCACAGCTACTTGGTCTAATGCTCATACTTTTATTACTCATTACAAATTGGATTTGACTTTCAGAAGCAGGACTCTCTTTGGTTCTGCATTACTCTAGACTATCCTTCAATGAAGGCCACCCAAGGTTCACATAGCTGGGGACTCTGTCCCATCAGTTGAGGAATGAATGAAAATGACAGCATTAGCTATTAAAGCTATGTACTCACCATAACTATCACTATGTGTTGCCCATTTTCATTCTTTGTCAACTTCCCACCTTCCCTCCCCTTCCCTTTTATTCCTGGAGTGACATTATGGTTGTTGTGGAACCTCTGTTCCAGGCTTGAGCCCCAGTTCTATCTACTAGCCTTCCTTTTATCTTAGCCTGAGGTTAGTTCTTTCTATTGGTTATTGGGCAGCATACTCAATCTGTGGTATTGCAAGGTGACTGGTACATTATGGGTAAAGGGAGGAGCTGACGTGCTGGAACTCAGAGTCTAGTAAATGCAGCTGAGCTGGATCCAAGGTCAGATCCAAGGCCCATCAGCTAAGGAAGAATGAAAATGGACAACACAGATGCATAATTACTCTAAATCTGATGTTGTCACTTTTACCCATTCCTCAATGAATGGGTCCTGGATCCAGTCTCAGATCCGACTCAGACGTTTTCTTTTAAATTCCTGGATCCAACTCTTAAGTCCCTCTTCTCAACCACAAAGCTCCACATTGCTACATTACCTTAGATATCATTTTCAACTCTAACAATTCAGTCTTGATTGCATTCTCTCAAGCTTTGGGTTGCCTTTGATAGGTTTTGTGTGTAAAATATAAAATTTATCTCCTTTTCTTTTTAGTGTATCACTTCTTTAGATAAATAACCCTTCCTCTTTTTTCTCCTTCCAGTAACTTTTCTATTCCTTTTTTCTCTACCTTTTAAAAGTATTTATTTTACCATAGTTGGCACTGGACTTTCTTTACCTTACTTGCTAAGGTAATCTTTGTTGCCATTGTTGGTAAACTTTCTTTCTACCTGTTTAAAAAAAAATTATATTAGGTATTAGTATGTGTTTAATTTTTTATTGTTTATTGTTGGTATGGCTGAGAAGCCTACTGGGTTTGAAAACTGCACTTCCTGCAGGCATAAGATACATAATTCTATTGCCCACAGGGAGTGTGTTTATTGTTTAGGTCCTTCACATTTAGAAGTGCCTTGTGAAAATCTGTGCTGGATTTAACTCAAGGGCAGTCAGCAACAGAAGTAATAAGTTGGTCCTGAAGGGCCTTTTGCCTGCTTCTTCTTCTTCTTCTTCTTCTTCTTCTTCCACAGCTTATATTTCAGGGTTTCAAAACACCTACAAAAAGCTGAAGTCTTTGGAGACCATGGAACATAGGAAGTGCTCTCCTCCATGGTCTCCAAGATCCGCTCCAATCTTGGAGCCACCTCCTAAAGTTAAAAAAGTGTTGGATCCGACACCCTTGGATCCAACAGCCATAGTTTCTAAATCTCCTTGGACAGGCGACTCATAGAAAGTCATCTTGTTCTCTTTCCACCTCTTCCTTGTTCAGGTCCTCCCAAAGTATTTCTGAGGCAGATGTGGACAGGATAATGAGGGAATTCCTTAGAGCACAGATCCAGATGGGGGTTTTACTGTCTCCATCTCCCATTGGATGTATGAGCCTTCAACCATCTTCACACCTGATTGTGACTCTCTCCAATCTGACCTGCAGTTTTGGAGCCATCGGATCTGAGAGAGCTGAGAGTTGAAATGTCGGATCTGAAGATACCCCCTTCTTCTTCGACTACGACTGTTTCCCTGACCCATTCGGCATCGATCACCACTCAGCAGAATCTGTCTTGGAGCCAAAGCACCAGGTCCAGGAGGATGACTTTGACTCTGAGTTTTTTTGGAGTCATCACTTCCCCTTGGAGCGTCGACTCTTGACAGTTTGGGTCCAACTTCCTCCTCAGAGAGGCGATCCAGGATAGATAGAGAATCAGCTGAGCCAAGAGCTTCAGCTCTGGTGAGGTTGGTTTCTATTTCTCCAGGTCACTCTGCCTTCAATGTTGTGAAAAGGGTTTTTCGCATCCGAGGGCTTCTTCAGCTCTCACATCCACAGATCCTATTTCCATTCCTCCATTGGATTTGAGCTCTAAACCTCATCACCCTACTCCACAGGGACAGCCAGTAAGACCTTCCAGGCAATTCCTATTCAGGAACTTCTCATTTCTTCTTATACCTCACCAGAGCATCCTACTGAAGAGACTCCTCGGAAAAGACTGTGTAAGAGGAAGCACTTAGATTCCCCTCTTGAATTTTTGACTGAAGACACTGATTTTGATGGGGGAAGGTTTTCCTAGGTCATCCCAGAGGATGTCATCTTCTGAGACATCAAAGCCCTTCCCAAGTGGAGTTGGTGTTCCTAGAAGCCTTTGGATCTGCCCCATCTATGTCTTGGATTACCTCCTCAGCAGATGACCTTATAGACCTTGTCCCCTGTAGGGCTTGGAAGGAACCGGACACAGTAGAGCCTATCCCCCGTCGACCACACAAGATCCTTGGAGCCCCTAAAGACAGACAGTTTTGGAGTAAGGGAATCCCTGTAGATGATATGGTTTTTGCGGCAGCCACTAAAAAGGTACTAGCTGAAACAGAGTTCCACTGTCCATCCTCCTAAAACAGTCTAGGGCGTTGGACAGATATGGAAATCACATTTATGCTTCAGTGACCTTTGCCTTGCTGTTGTTTAACTACTTGGCACACTTTGCTAGGTTACAGAGGGACTTGATAAATTAATTCTCTAAGTCTACCCCAGGGTCCATATCAGCAGAGAAAGAAAAAACTTATTCCTCCCAACTGGCAACCCTGTAATCAATACTGAATGCATCCATGAGGTTAATTTCTCATGCAGCTGAAGGTCCCTCACAGGCTGCTGCTTCAGGCATAGCCATTAGGATACATACCAGGATGGGAGTGCATGATTTTGTGGAGTCCTTTAAATCCTCATTCATCAATGCTTCCTTTGATGTATCTTCCATGTTTGGGTCCACAGTTAAAGACACACATTCCTGCAGTGAGCAAGATGGAAAGGCCTTGTCTGTTGCTGGAATCCATTTCTCTACTTTGCAGAGATCCTTCGCTAGGAATCAACTCAGTTGTAAGAAAATGTGGTTCCAAAAATCTCAAGGACCTTTTCAAGACTCACATGGAGATTTTTCTTCCAGAGACAAAGGGGAAATAACAATGGATGATGCTGTCCTTGCAGCAGAAGGGGTCCGTAGAACCAAGGGTCCCAAGACTCTTTCTCACACAGGCCTTTTCAACACTCCTAAAAAATTGCCTGACTGTTCTTCTCTGTAGGGAGTCAGGGGTGCTTATTCTTGCATCTTATAGCCTGGACATCCATCACAAAAGATTCTTGGCTGCAAAGGATTATATCCAGAGGATATTTCATTCTCTTTTCACAAAGTCCTTCAGAAAAGAGACAGCTCCCTGATGTTTCACCCAATCAGAGGGAGTTGGCAGCTGTAGAAATTCAAAAGCTGCTAGAAAAAAAAAGAATCATCCAAGAGGTCCCACCAGACCAATCAGGATTCAGAATTTACTCAAGGTTTTTTTTAGTACCAAAGAAAACAGGGGACTTGAGACCTATTCTGGATCTCAGTCATCTAAATCAGTTTGTGAAGAACTGAGTGTTCACGGTTCAGTCCATTCTGCTTCTTCTACAGAAGGATGACTGGATGTGCTCTATAGATCTCCAAGATGCATACTATCACATCAAAATAAGCAGGCATTCTGGAAGATATCAGTTTACTATTAGAATGTCGAAACAAACTGCGTCGACTGTACTGTTGTTGAACACGGAAGTTCGAAAATGGTAATATCGAAGACCAAAAACCAACCTAGGAATGGTTTTAACATGGGTCGAGATAGGTGTTCAGTGTTATTGCTGAACTACAACCCTCTCCCCTATCTCCACCAATGTTAAAACCCGTTCCTATGTTGGCTTTTGGTCTTCGATATTACCATTTTTGAACTTCCGTGTTTGACAACAGTACAGTCGATGGAGTTTGCTTCGACATTCTAATAGTAAACCAAGATATCTGTGCTTTTGGCTGGGAGCCAGTCATTACCAGTTCAGACCCCTGCCCTTTGTTCTCACCACAGCCCTCAGAGTGTTCACCAAATGCATGGGAGTGATGACAGCTCATCTCAAACTGCACAGATTCAAAGTGTTTCCTTATTTAGATGACTGGCTCCTTTCCGCATCAACCAAGCATCTCCTAGAGAAGGCTAGGGATTACTTACTTCAGTTGTGTCCATTCCTGGAATTGCAATCAATCTTTCCAAGTCCCGTCTTCAACCAGTTCAAGCCTTGGAGTTTATAGGAGCTCACCTGAACACTGTCAATCAGTTTGCTTTTTTATCCCAAAGCAGAGTTCATACCCTAAGATTGCATATCAGACAGATTTTAGAGCATCCCTCTCCTCCAGCAATATTGGTTCTTCAAGCCTTAGGTTCAAAGGCTGCAGTGATCACCCTGTTACCTACAGCTCACCCTCACATGAGAGTTCTTCACTGGACCCTGCAGTATAATGGTTGATGCTTTGGCACCCTTTGAAACATCCTATAAAAATTTCACAAGCCTGCAAGGACTCCCTTCTTTGGTGGATGCAGTCCAACGAGGTTTATCAGGGACATCCCTTTATCCTTCCTCCCCCAAAGGCCACGTTAACCACGGATGCCTCCCAATTGGGGTGAGGGGGCATTTCTTGAGACAGACTGTTTAAGCCACGTGGTCCCCAAAAGAGACCAATTTATATATCAATATTTTAGAGATGAGAGCGGTCCTCTTAGCATTACAGGCCTTTCAGAACTCTGTCCCTCTAGGAAAAATTGCTATTCAGACATACAGTATGTCAGTGGTTTGCTACATCGACAAATGGGGGAACCAGTTCTTACCCCCTTTGCTGAGAAGCAATGAGTGTTTGGCAGTGGGTGATCTCTTCCAACTGCTTTCTTGTAGCAACACACATACCAGGGAAATCCAACCTTTTAGCCAACAAGCTCAGCAGGACCATCCTAATGCCGCACAAGTGGTCTCTCAATCATGCAGTGATGGAAATTATTTTTCATCAGTGGGGTCAACCTTGCTGTGACCTTTTTGTCTGTCCCTTCAACAACAAGTGCAGCAGGTTCTTTGGCCTAATTTCTCCTCAGGTGGAGTCACCAAGAGATGCTCTAGTTGGACCTCCAGTCTCCTGTACGCTAATCATCTCCTCCCCTTAATACCAACATTTCTCCAGAAAGCACAACAGTTGAAGAGCAAGGTAATCCTCATTGTCCCTTTCTGGCCCCATTCCTATGGTCTCATCTCCTATGTCCATCTTGGACACTGGACCCCAGTCCAGATCTACTATCACATCCATCAGGGGTGATTCATCTGGTCTCAAATTGACCGCATGTTTTTTTCAATTCTAGTGATGGCTAGACAGTCCAGGCTTTCCTCTCTAGTTCACCAAATGTTATTTTCATCCCAGAAACCTTCTACGAGAAAACTTTATAAGAGTAAGTGGAAGAGGTTTTCCTATTGGGCAGAACAGAGAAAAGTTGGATCTTTTTACCTCTCTAATTCCTGTTGTATTAGAATGTCTTGTTTTAATCTTTCAAGGTGGTGTGAATTTCTCCACTGTAAATGTTCAGCTCACAGCCATCTCTAATTACCATGTAAGACATAATACTTTCCCACTAGCCTCTTCTAAAATATGTAATACATTTGTTAAGGGTAACCTGATGCTTAGACCTTGGATAAAGGATCCTATGCCACCTTGGGATCTTAATATTCTATTACAAATCTTAATTCACTTCCCTTTTGAGCCTTTGGCTAAATCAGATCTAAAATGTCACTCTTGGAAAACAATTCTTCTTGTTGCTATTACATTTGTGAGGTGAGTTTCTGAACTCCAAGCACTGCCTTCAAAACTGCCTTATTTGATTTTTCACAAAGACAGAGTGACTTTATGTACAAACCCTTCTTTTTTGCTAAAAGTTGTGTCTGAGTCAAATATAAATCAGGTAATCTATTTGCCAGTCTTCTTTCCAAAATTTGACAATAAGGGAGAATGCATGCTCCATCTTTTAGATACATAGACAACTTTGTTTTTACCTCCAGAGAACAAAAGTCTTTTGAAAAAAATGATCAGCTGTTTGTTTCCTTTGCCAAAAACAAATTGGGAAAACAAGTATCCAAAGTTACCTTAGCCAAATGGATAACAGGTTGCATTTCCTTTGTCTCTTCTCTGAGAGTATTGTCATTACCCAAACCTCCAAAAGCTCATTCAACTAGATCCATGGCTATATCATTTGCTCTTTGGGCCAGGGCTTCCATTGATGATATTTGTGCTGTGGCCACTTGGTCCAATTCTCATTCTTTTATTGCTCATTACAAGTTGGGTATTATCTCTAGGAACTGGGCTGCCTTTAATTCTGCACTTCTTCTTGCTATAATTGCAATTATTGCAGTAATATTTTAAAAAGTTCTATATATATGCATATTGAGTTACAAAGAAAAATGCAAAGGAGGAGTTTATGCTGACTGCAACAGTAAATATTTAATGTATTCAACTAGCTGTGAGCAATATATATGTTTTTATGTAGGTAAAACCATCTGAATGTTAAAAGAACATATTAGTGAACATCTATATGATGTAAGAAACAGAAATCTATGAATGCTTTGACAAAGTATGTAAATATCAATGGCCTATACCATTTGCATGTTATTACGTTTTGTACATCATTTTAAGAGGTGGCAAAGTGATTAATACTACTGAGAAGTTGGAATGTGAATGGATTAATAGGCTGCAAGCTACATTATATGTAAGTTTAAATTACTCTGTTTCTTTAAAACCTGTACTGACAGCACAGAGTCTACATCATTAAATAATTAGATCACAAGTTATTCCTGTTTTATATAAATGTAGAATTGTTTGCGCTGTTATTTGTCTGATGAAGTGCCTTGGGGCATGAAAGTGCTTAGCTTTTTGATTTATTAAAGCAAGGTTTACTTCAGCTTGTGTTCTGCTTGTCCATTTTTCTTGTATCTGACTGTTGTTTAAATTTGACTCAAGTTTACTCACTTTCTGATATTTGTGTATGGTTTAATTTTGCTGATTACAACTATGGGTGTGACTTGTTTAGCTGTGGCTGGATGAAGGGGATAATATCTGCACCTGAAGACTTGGGTGAAATGTAGTATGTTTTCTCAAAGAGTTTACAAGTTGCTGATGTCAGACAGATTGGACTAATAAGAAGGCCTTTGAATGTGCAGATGCAGGTGGACTTCATGAGAACTATAAGGTGTTGCAGACAAGTCAGATGAGATACATTATATTGACTAAAATGTGTAAGATATGGAATTTTCTCAACTGGTTTGCAGGAAACATGTATAATTAAAGTAGTTAATTGGTAGTTGTTAAAGTGCTGATAGTTCCCTTTGTACAAACTGGATCTTATGAACTTTAATGGGTAAAGATGAAGTATATCCCAAGGCTTCCTGACAAGAAGGTGATTCATTTGTAATTGCCTAATACAAGTGCAACCACAAATGGATGACACCTCCTAAATGCAAAAATTATGCAAACAACATTCAGGAGTACAAAAAAAAACACACTATTTATCATCTTGAAGAGAGTGCACCAGTCCAACTATGTTTTGTTTTGTATTGTTTACATTTTATCTGAATGTGAAGCTGGAATGTACACATATGTATTTTACCATGCAATGATGTTCTAAATAAAGTGATGTTTAATCCCCTCTCCCATCAAGACACCACTCAGTAAATACTCTCAATCATAACTCCCCCAACTATCATTAGGGAACAGGTTCTCTATGCACTGTTCAAGGCCAAGAACACTTCATTGATGGGGCCCAGTGGTATCCCAGGATGCCTGCTTAATCATATGAAACATCACCTATTAAGACCACTAGAATCACTATTTAATTGTAGCCTCCAAAGAGGCTTCATGCCAAGTGAATAGAGGACTGCAACTGTCACCCCCTGAAACAGGAGTGATCCATCTACAGACCCAGGTAACTACAGATCTATAAGTCTGGCTGGACTTATATTCAGTACTGGAGTTTCTC
This sequence comes from Protopterus annectens, assembly GCF_019279795.1. Classification (NCBI taxonomy): domain Eukaryota; kingdom Metazoa; phylum Chordata; order Ceratodontiformes; family Protopteridae; genus Protopterus; species Protopterus annectens. Next base: position 975,025,672 of record NC_056730.1, on the reverse strand, counting down.
AAAGCGTGGTGCTGGAGCTGCACTTTTTTCACATCTATTCTCTGAAGTCAAGGCCAAAATCATGGAACTCTGGCTGACCAAGTTTGCAGGTAATTGGAAATTAGGCACAGTCATTGAATCCCCCAAAGACATAAATACCCTCCATGAAGGCCTGACACAGACCAATAACTGGTGGCCATGCGGGAACTATTTCATTAATAATACACCCCTAAGTATAGACCTAGTGGTCAGTGATTTGGGAGCACATGTAGAAAGTAACCTGGCCTTTGACTATCACATGTCTATCGTAGTAAGGAAATCATGGTCATCTAAGTCCAATTATATTATTTTTTTGCTGTATCTGGCCCTCATCAGATAGGTCATTAGGTACATAGGCCCCCTTTGGCATGTACTTGAACAGGCATATTCAACAACTGGAGTATCCATATAGGTTCCTCACAAAAATAATATAGGGTGCAAGCAACATGTCCTACACTGACTACTTCATATCCCTATCCCTATACTTGGTCTCCTACAGACTGCTGAGAGGCAATCCATGCCTGGCCTACAAATCATCCTCTGATCCCTGTCTGATGGACCTGTTGCACATCCAAAAAACAAATAACATCATAATTACCCAATCTAGGGACCTAAACCTCATCTACAACATAAATAGGACATGTTGGAGGGACAGGTATATGTCTCAGAGACTACCCTTTCTCTGGAACAGGCTTGATAACCATTCCAAGTGGAGTTCTTTCCTTACTTAGTCCCATGGATAAAGAATTGTAACTTTATCCTTGATTTGACACTAGGCAGAAGCAGGCTATAAATGCTTAACTACCTATGCACAAGCCTACATATACCCCATAAAACTACCCCAGGGCATCAAAACTCATCAGATACATTTGGGAAGCATGGCTAGGCATCACCTATGAAAATTCCCAGAATAAACAGAATGATAGAATCCCATAGTTTTGTAAGACTTTGTTACTGCATACTGCTGTCTGACCTTTCACAAATGGTAGGGGATTACTTATTTTTTTTAATTAAAATAATATTCCAGTCCTTTAGACTTCCTCCTGCCAGACTGTATGGTAACTGTTGAAATGAAATGAATATATTGTAAAAGAGGATACTGAAAGAGAAGAGGTTAATCTTAGTCCAGCTAACTTTGAAAAATAGTCTGAAATTAAATTACCTGGTTTAGGCCATAAAGATTATATCTTACAGTTCTGACTGCAGCCAGAGATGAAATGTCTGTGAAAACCAGGACTAGAAATCCTGCTGTATTGTCCTTAGGAGTGAACTAATTGCTACCCTGGAAGGGTGGAAGGTTTTGAAATGGTTTTATACCTTCCAAATGTTATAACACATCTTAGCAAAGCTGTGTGTGTGTGTGTGTGTGTGTGTGTGTGTGTGTGTGTGTGTGTGTGTGTGTGTGTGTGTGTGTGTGTGTGTGTGTGTGTGTGTGTGTGTGTGTGTGCATGTGTGTGTGTTTATGTGTGTGTGTGTGTGTGTGTGTGTGTGTGTGTGTGTGTGTGTGTGTGTGTGTGTGTGTGTGTGTGGTAACACATGTGTGCTAGATTCTGGTTTAGTTTCTAGTAAAGGGGGTAGTATGGGAACCAGAAGTCAGATGACCAGATGTATGTGATGTCATTCTGTAATCCAGCACTGAAATGATGTTTTAATACCAGATGAGACAGAAGTCTCAGGGAAGTCATTTGTGAAGCCTGACAGGAAAGATGGAACACTCACCCACATTATATTGCCTTGCTCTAGTAAGTGAACTAGGGGACAGTAATTCTTTAGATTAGTCAGGAAAATATAGTGAGATTAGTAAAGTATTGTTTTTCTGTATCTGTGTGAATCTTTCCATCTGTGTTATTTGTAATAGTTCCTATGAGTGAAACTCTGGTGTTTATTATAAATAGATATTTAGTATTTTCATGTTCTTTTATTATTTATTGTTAAATATATTTAAACTTTTCATTGTGGCTGGTCTTTTAGAGAATATTTTAACCTTTGAGAGTACTTATATTTATCGGTGACACTGTGGCCACTCCTGAAAGCCTTGCTGCATTGGTCAAACACTACCATGTGTATACGTATTTTACTCACTATAAATACCCTTATAAGAGTAGCTGGCTTTGGAAAGTTCTGGTGGCAGTATCTACCTTATAGTCTGGGCAGAGGGGGCATAGCTGGTAAACCTGTGCCAGCCTTTCCCAGGTGTGTGTGTGTGTGTGTGTGTGTGTGAAAATCAAATCTCAAAGAGTGTGCATGTGTGTGGCAGCTACTTGGAGCAGGGACACAGAGCACTGGCTTAACAGAGAGGGAGGTGGAGGACTTGGCTTGGAACACTCAGCTGAGGACTCAACTCTACAGCTGTGGTCAGTGTGGGGTCTTATTTGGGGCCTGGTGAGAAAGAGGGAAACCCAGCCCCAGGATGGGAGTGTGTTCCCTGTGTGCTCTTAAGGGAAATTGTGCTTTGTGCAGAGGGTTGCATATGAAAATACTGCATCTATTTTTGTTCCAAGTGAATGTCCCTCACCTGTGTCTGTGGTGAAGACTGAGACTCCTTGATTACTGGCCCAGAGGAGGGAGATCACTTACTGGTGAGCAGTGGTGTGGATATTAATTAAACTTCTGTAGCCTGTATGCAGTTGTCACTGAAGGTGTGTGTACTCTTAGCAGCCACAAGGTAAACTTACAGAGTTTCATTTTCTCAACAGTTATATATTTTTTGTTAGTTTAGTTTAGTCAGGGAACGTAGGCAAAGATGTCAGCAGAGGATTATGGCAAGCTGACAAAGAACCAATTGGCCAAGGTGTGTGAAGCCAAAGGACTGGTGCATGCCAACCTGACTAAAGAGGAAATGATTTCAGCCTAAGTCGTAGCTGTAGCCCAGACCAGCAACCAGGAAGATGACCAGTCTGGTGATGGGGATTTGCAGCCCTCAGAATCAGGACAGTTCACCTTGTCCTCAGAGGACTTAAAAACCTGTCTGGAGTTAAAGAGACTTGAACTGGAGGCCATATGTTTGGAATTAGACTCAGTGGAGAGACTGCGGCAGGAAAAACATATGGAATTAGAATCAGCAGAGAGCCTGCAGCATTTGGAGGCTGAAGAAAATGAGAAATAGCACCAATATGTGAGGCAGATGCTGACTCTTCATCAGGGTCATGGAGGTAATGGGAAAGGGAGTAACTGAACCCCAGAAGGAAAAAGGTCAGTAAATTTCTTCCACAGTTTACAGAGGGTGATACTTTTGATAGCTTTATTCATATATTTGAAAGAGTATGTAAATAGTATAAAGTTGACCAAGGGCTCTGGGTATGGTTCCTGAACCCCTTACTCCATGGTAAAGCTGTAACTGCTGTTTCTAAATTGTCTGATATTGATTGTTTAAACTACGATAAAGTTAAACAATATTTATTGGAATGTTTTAAGTTAACACATGAAGCTTATAGAAAAAAGTTTCATGAGCATAGACACCAAAGAGATGAAAGTGTATGTGACTATCTTGCTGAGTTAAGCACTTATTTTCATAGGTGGGTGAATGGGTGTCAGGTCACTACTTGTGAAAGGCAGGTGGACCTTTTGGTGAGGGAACAAGCTTAGCACTTTGCCTGAGGACATGAGGATTTGATTGGCAGACCAGGAGTGTAACTATGCAGATGAGCTGGAGAAAAAAGGAGATCTGTACTTAGCAAGCAGGAGATCACTGCACAAGAAGGGGATACCCAGTGCTGTTCATGGATATAAGGGAACCCATGGTGGGCAGCCTACACCACCCAAACAGGGTCCCTCAGTAAAAGGGGAATCCACTACTTCAGGTACATGGCCAGGACCAAGGGTTAGATGTTTTAAATGTAACCAGTGGGGCCATGTAGCATGCAGATGTCCACAGAAGCAAGGTGGAGAACAAACAGTGGGGGAGCCAGCAAGTGGGAATAACAGTATGTCAGTGGTAAGTTTTCTGGAGACAAGGGTACCAAACTATCACTGGAGTTTTTATCTTATCTTACTAGATGGAGGACAGGTCACTGCTATGAGAAACACAGACTCTGGCATAACCATTGTGAAGCCTGCAGTAGCTAAAGAGGAACAGTACTTGCTTGGGCAGTCCACTCCAGTCAGAGATTTAGGAAAGAACCCATTCCAAATGCCTTTGGCCAGGGCTCACCTTGATTGGGACAGTGAAAAAGGAAGCAAGTAAGTAAGTAGGTGTGTTTGAGGATATCCCTGCAGATGTCTTGTTAGGGAATGATTTTGATAATGCAGTACCTTGTGTGCATGCAGTGACATGCAGGCATGCTTGGAGACATGCATGCAGTGCTGGTAACCCATTCTTGAAGACTTGAATGACTCCTTGCCAAATGTCCCAGATGTGACCCTTCACTGTGTTGGGCTTCTGCCTCCTTGGGAAATTGACCTCAATGGCAGTCATTGTTTAGGCTCAGGGAGTGAGGGATTCCATGGACCTGATGAGTATGGAGCCTGGGATTCATCATTCATGTAGCAACCAGTCAATGTCTCTAGCTGTGGAGATGCTAGTGCAATGATTCAAGACATTCTTACTGCCTCCTTGTGTTAGCTTGAGATGTAATGAGAGGCTCCTGATCTTCACCAGAAGACACACAAGCATTAGGTTGCCCCCTCACTCTTCCCCCTGGATAAGATAGCTGGCCATGGGCTCCTTCATCCTCTCCATCCCCACAGCTTACCCTACTTCTTCTTTTTCTTTTGGCTTTTCTTAGTTAGGGGTCACCACAGTGGATCACCTGTCTGCTCATGACTGGCAGTAGAGTTTTACTGTGTCAAGTTGCCAGCCCGGTGCTCTACCTTCATGGAAGGCACACACACTCACACCTAGGGCCAATTTAGAATGTCCAATCCACCTACAGCATGTCTTTGGGCTGTGGGAGGAAACTGGAGCACCTGGAGGAAACCCACGCGACCACAGGGAGGACATGCAGACTCCGCACAGAAGGCACTCCAGCCGAGGATCGAACCAGAGAACTTCTTGCTATGAGGTGAAAATGCTGACTGCTGCACCACCATGGCCGCCCTCACAGCTAACCCTTCTTCTTCTCTTTCAGCTGTTCCCATTAGGGGTCACCACAGCGGATCATCTGTTTCCATTTCTTCCTGTCCTCTGCATATCACTCTGTTACACCAACCACCTGCATGTCCTCTCTCACCACATCCATAAAACTTATCTTAGGCCTTCCTCTTTTCCTCTTACCTGGCAGCTCCATCTGTAGCATCCTTTTCCCAATATACCCATCATCCCTCCTCAGCACGTGTCCAAACCAACTCAATCTCACCTCTCTGACTTTGTCTCCAAACTGTCCAACCTAAGCTGACCCTCTAATATACTGATTCCTAATCCTGTCCATCCTTGTCACACCCAGTGCAAATCTTAACATCTTTAACTCTGCCACTTCCAGCTTTGCATCCTGCCTTTTTGTCAATGCCACCATCTCCAACCCATACAACATCATAGCTGGTCTCACTACCCTCTTGTAGACCTTCCCTTTCACTCTTACTGGTACCCGTCTGTCACAAATCACTCCTGACACTCTTCTCCACCCATTCCCCCCTGTCTGTACTCTCTACTTCACCTCTCTTCCACACTCACCATTACTCTGAACTGTTGATCCCAAGGACTTAAACTCATCCACCTTCACCACCTCTACTCCCTGCATCCTCACCATTCCTCTATCCTCCCTCTCATTCAAACACATATATTCTGTCTTAGTCCTGCTGACCTTCATTCCTTTTCTCTGTAAAGCATATCTCCACCTCTCCAGGGTCTCCTTAACCTGGTCCCTACTCTCACTACAGATCACAATATCATCCTCAAACATCATTGTCCATGGGGCCTCCAGTCTGATCTCATCTGTCAACCTGTCCATCTCCATTGCAAATAAGAAAGGGCTCAGAGCTGATCCTTGATGTAATCCCACCTCCACCTTAAACGGATTTGTTACTCCCACTGCAGACTTTGCCACTGTCACACTACCCTCGTACATATCCTGTACCACTCTTACATACTTCTCTGCCACTCCTGACTTCCTCATACAATACCACAACTCCTCTCTAGGCACCCTATCATATGCTTTCTCCAAGTCCACAAAGACACAATGCAACTCCTTCTGACCTTCTCTATATTTCTCCATCAATACTCTCAGAGCAAACCTTGCATCTGTAGTGCTTTTTCCTGGCATGAAACCATAATGCTGATCACTAATCATTACCTCCCTTCTTAACCTAGCTTCCACTACTGTTTCCCATAACTTCAAGCTGTGACTGATCAGCTTTATCCCTCTGTAGTCACTACAACTCTGCACATCACCCTTATTCTTAAAAATAGTTACCAAAACACTTTTTCTCCACTCCTCAGGCATCCTCTGACTTTCCAAGATTTCATTAAACAATCTGGTTAAAATCTCCACTGCCATTTCTCCTAAACACCTCCACCTCCATGCTTCCACTGGTATGTCTTCTACTGGTGATATTTATTTCTCAAACTCAGATTACCAGTGGTGCATAATGATGCCCTGCTTTTGTACCATTTTAACTTCATATCCCTCAGTTATGGTGACATCATCTGAATCGCCAGACAAGTTTGATGGAAAGAAGCTGTCTATATCAGCCCACAGCACATGAGTTAAAACAGTTGCTCAACTTGAAGCAGCAGCTCCTATAACACATGAATTCCATATTGTCCAGATTGTACAGTAGTTCATATTCCCTCATGCATAGGTGTCATATCAGTGGATGCAGGAGTCTTGGTCTTCACAGATTTTATCCAGTCATATGACAAGTTCACTCTGCAACTGTGTAGTTGACACTCATGCCCTATAGTGGAAAGCCCTGCAACACAATCCTACCCACCAAGAACTATGGATACTGTAATGCATATACTCGAAGTCTCATTGGAAGAAAACTAAGTTATGACATAATGACACACTACTGTAAACAATTAAGTACTGCACACAGCTGAAATTTCTCAGGTCATGATATCCATTTTAGCAAGATAGAACTGATGTCCTGCAGTTCAGAACTGCAGGTCATATGTGAACAGTACTGCTAGTCTATGAGTATGAGTGGCACCGAAATACATAACACACTATTACCAGTAATGATGTTAAACCAGGTAATTACAGTAAAAGAGCTGACCTGCAAAGGACTTTTTTTTACCTGTAAATGACCTTTATGGCACATTCATATAGCTCATTCATATGCTAAGTACAACGAATAGCAGTCTTACTTTAGACACACTTTCATCTAATCTGCTAGTAGTAAATCCATGAAAGGAGGTCAGGCACAAACTTGAGAAGTTTGTCATTAGCTGACTGGTACAGCTCAAGTAGAATATTGCTGTCAGTAATTGTCTGGTAAGTTGTGGTGTCCCTAACTGTCCTATATTTTTACTCCTGTATCATAATCTTCCTAAAAAAAAAACAGGTATAGTATTATCATCCAAACATCATAGGTTGAAAACTGCAAACTTTATTTGTCTCCACTTATAGTTAAACTATATCTTAATTTTCAATAAAAGACAATATATAGTATTTATAAGACATGTTTACTTCTTATGATTAATACATAACAGTATTGGCAAATAAAGTTTTATTTTATGTTCTGTTGTTCATATATTATAACAGCTATGCAAATGTATTAGTTTATGTGGTATTTTCATTAAAACCCAGCCACTGGGGATGCACAAGCCAGTGCATTTCTTTGTGCCAGTCCCAAGCCATGATAAATGGGGAGGGTTGCATCAGGAAGGGCATCTGGTGTAAAACATTTGCCAAATGAGATATGCGGCAACCAATACAGATTTACATACCAGATCTGTCGAGGCCCTGGTTAACAACGACTGCCACCAGTACTGTTAGCCAACAGGGTGCTGGCGGAAATTGGGCTACTGTTGGCTGAAGGAGGAGAAGAAGAAGAAGAGGGGGAAGGCATGCCCAAAGGCAGGAAGAGAGGAGAAAGGTTAGGAGTGTGGTAGGGAGGGTAGGAACTTTGAATGTTGGCAGCATGACTGGTATAGGGAGAGAGCTAGCTGATATGATGGACAGAAAGAAGGTTGATATATTGTGTGTACAAGAGACTAGGTGGAAGGGAAGTAAGGCCAGGTGTATTGGAGGTGGGGTCAAATTGTTCTATCATGGTATGGATTTGAGGAGAAATGGAGTAGGGGTTATCCTGAAGGAACGGTATACCAAGAGTGTTTTGGAGGTGAAAAGAGTGTTGGATAGAGTGATGTTTATGAAGCTGGAAATTGATGATGTAATGATGAATGTTATTAGTGCATATGCTCCACAAGTTGGGCATGCGATGTATGAGAAGGAAATATTTTGGAGTGAGTTGGATGAAATGGTGATGACTGTACCCAAGGATGAGAGAGTGGTGATCGGAGAAGATTTCAATGGGCATGTTGGGAAGGGAACAGAGGGGATGAGGAAGTGATGGGTAGGTATGGTGTTAAGGAAAGGAATGCAGAAGGTCAGATGGTAGTGGATTTTGCAAAAAGGATGGACATGGCTGTGGTGAATACATATTTTAACAAGAGGGAGGAGCACAGGGTGGCATACAAGAGTGGAGGGAGATGCACACAGGTGGATTATATCCTATGTAGGAGGGCCATTTTGAAGGAGATTGGAGACTGTAAAGTGGTGACGGGGGAAAGTGTAGTTAGGCAGCATAGAATGATGGTCTGTAGAATGACATTGGTGATTAAGAAGAAGAAGAGGAGTGTGAGGGCCGCACCAAGGATCAAATGGTGGAAATTGAAAAAGGGTGATTGTGAGGTGGAGTTCAGGGAAGAGTTAAGACAGGCACTGGGTGGCAGTGAAGTGTTACCAAATAGCTGGGTAACTATAGCAGAACTAGTAAGGGAGACTGCTAGAAAGGTGCTTGGTGTGACATCTGGACAGTGGAAGGAGGACAAGGAGACCTGGTGGTGGAATGAGGAAGTACAGGAGAGTATACGGAGAAAGAGGTTGGCGAAGAAGAAGTGGGATTGTCAGAGAGATGAAGAAAGTAGACAGGAGTATAAGGAGATGAGGTGCATGGTAAAGAGAGAGGTGGCAAAGGCTAAGGATAAGGCATATAGAGTTGTGTAAAAGGTTGGACACTAAGGAGGGAGAAAAGTACCTGTACCAATTGGCTAGACAGGGGTCCGAGCTAGGAAAGATGTGCAGCAGGTAAGGGTAATAAAGGATAATGAGGGAAATGTACTCACTAGTGAGGAGAGTGTGTTGAGCAGATGGAAGGAGTACTTTGAGGGGCTGATGAATGAAGAGAATGAGAGAGACAGAAGGCTGGATTATGTGGGGATAGTGAATCAGGAAGTGCGCTGGATTAGCAAGGCGGAAGTAAGGATAGCTATGAAGAGGATGAAGAATGGAAAGGCTGTTGGTCCAGATGACATACCTGTGGAAGCTTGGAGGTGTTTAGGAGAAATAAAAGTGGAATTTTTAACCAGATTGTTTAATGAAACCTTGGAACATGAGAGGATGCCTGAGGAGTGGAGAAAAAGTGTTTTGGTACTGATTTTTAAGAATAAGGGTGATGTGCAGAGCTGTAGTAACTACAGAGGGATAAAACTGATCAGTCACAGCATGAAATTATGGGAAGGAGTAGTGGAAGCTAGGTTAAGAAGGGACGTGATGATTAGTGATCAGCGGTATGGTTTCATGCCAGGAAAGAGCACTACAGATGCAATGTTTGCGCTGAGATTGTTGATGGAGAAGTACAGAGAAGGTCAGAAGGAGTTGCATTGTGTCTTAGTGGACTTAGAGAAAGCATATGACAGGGTGCCTAGAGAGGAGTTGTGGTATTGCATGAGGAAGTTGGGAGTGGCAGAGAAGTATGTAAGAGTAGTACAGGATATGTACAAGGGTATTGTGACAGCGGTGAGATCTGCAGTGGGAGTGACAGATGCGTTTAAGGTGGAGGTGGGATTACATCAAGGATCAACCCTGAGCCCTTTCTTATTTGCACTGGTGATGGACAGGTTGACAGACGAAATCAGACAGGAGTCTCCATGGACTATGATGTTTGCAGATGACATCATGATATGTAGTGAGAGTAGGGAACAGGTTGAGGAGATCCTGGAGAGGTGGAGATATGCTCTAGAGAGGAGAGGAATGAAGGTCAGCCGGACTAAGATGGAATATATGTGTGTGAATGAAAGGGAGGGTAGAGGAATTGTGAGGATGCAGGGAGTACAGTTGGCGAAGGTGGATGAGTTTAAATACTTGGGATCAACAGTTCAGAGTAATGGCGAGTGTGGAAGAGAGGTGAAGAAGAAAGTACAGGCAGGGTGGAGTGGGTGGAGAAGAGTGTCAGGAGTGATTTGTGACAGATGAGTACCAGTAAGAGTGACAGGGAAGGTCTACAAAAGGGTAGTGAGACCAGCTATGTTATATGGGTTGGAGACAGTGGCATTGACAAAAAGGCAGGAGTCAAAGCTGGATGTGGCAGAGTTAAAGATATTAAGATTTGCACTGTGTGTGACGAGGGTAGACAGGATTAGGAATAAGTATATTAGAGAGTCAGCCCAGGTTGGGCAGTTTGGAGACAAAGCTAGAGAGGCGAGATTGTGTTGGTTTGGACATGTGCTGAGGAGGGATGCTGGGTGTATTGGGAAAAGGATGTTAAGGATGAAGCTGCCAGGTAAGAAGAAAAGAGGAAGGTCTAAGATAAGGTTTATGGATATGGTTAGAGAGGACATGCAGGTGTTGGTGTGACAGAGCAAGATGCAGAGGACAGGAAGAAATGGAATCAGGTGATCTGCTGTGGCGACCCCTAACCAGGAAAAGCTGAAAGAAGAAGAATATGGTATTTTCATTAAATTTCTCTAAATGTGAGGTGTGTTTTTGACCAAAACCCATAGTTCAAATAAAACGTTTTCTTCTCAGCTGTACTAATTTCTGACTCATAAACTATAGAGGCTATCTTAATAAAATCTGAAAATAAGCATGCAAAGGGCATTTCCCATGTATTGTTCTTGTCTTTATAGCCATTGGCAATAAACACCAAATGGATGATATTTGGCCTCCACCAAAACATTTGAGAAATGGAACAATGAAACGTACCAAATGCATTGTTAAGCAACAAATATCTGTCCATAGTGAAAATACGTTGACAATTAGATTTATCCATCTTTTCCCATGTTTATTTATACACACACACACACACACACACATATGTATATATAAAAAAATTTTTTGGCAGTAGTATCCTTTGCTAGTTATTTCATTTAACACTCGTAATATTATCATAATTGATTTGTATCCTATTCTCCAAATTGCTTGATAAAATAATGCTTAGATATTTAATTTTACAAATCCAGTTATATTCTTATTTGTTCTCTAAATGAGGATCTAATTTCTGATTTGGGAAAATTATGGGTTTTTCATTAAATTTAAGCCCAGAAATGTTCTTAAATTTTTTTTATTGAAAAATGCAAATGAAGTAATATAGTATAAATATTATTGATCAAGAGCTGTTAGGCTTTATGTCTGGCACACACTGGTGAATAGAGACAAATAGACCCCTCTCACCATTTGCATGACCATTTTTGGTGACATTAGTCAACACAACCAACTCATCTAGGGTCAATTTTTACACCATCAAGTGGCTAGCCCGGATATGACAGAATAATTTGCCATAGGCAACTAGAATTATTTTTGACTGATCGTTGTCATCTATTTTAATTTTTTTTTTGTATAAATTTGATAAAAAGCAAGATGGCCGCTGTCCTGTAGGGAGTGCTGAAACTCAGGAGAGCATCACTTAAAAATATATCTGCTTATTTTACCAGTAAGACTTAATATTTTTCTCATCAAAAACACGGATTAATTACTACAACACCTCGTTCCAATTACCAGAAGGAAAGAAAAAACTGAAACTCTTACCATTAATGACGGATTTATGCTGATTATTTGGGGACCTGAACACCACATGTAAATCCTGCACAGGGAAGGGCTAGGCCAAAGAATCCTGAAATTAAGACAGAAAAAAAAACCTTGCTAAATTTCTGCTTGCTACAATCAACAATCAATAATCGAAATGCCACTAGCATCAGAAGATATGGAAAGCCAAACAACAAAAACTCAATTTACTGCTATTAATTCTCCAGAGAAAGACTCTACTGCCACTTCTAAAAGGGCCAGAGTCCAGAAGGCCTTAGATACTAATAAAAATGCTAATATAGCTAAAGGTAAAACAGAAAGCTCCAACTTAGATGACTTAAAAGCAGCACTCCAGCCTTTACAGGATGCTATACTAAATCTTACTGATCAGACTAAGGCTATTGGCTCATCTACAGACAAGATATTAACACGATTAGACAAGATTGAATCCAAAATAATGGACCAGGACATCAAAATTGATACCATGCAGGAGGAGTTGAAAGTAAATAAAAAATCAATCCAGGAGCTGCATACAAAAATTCTGGATCTCGAAGCTAGATCCAGAAGAAACAATCTAATCATAAGAGGCATCCATGAAAGCGTTGAACACAACAAGCTAACAGACGTGATAACTTCCATATTCAGACTTTTACTTGATAATGACCAAGAAGTTAAACAAATCACAATAGAAAGGGCACACAGAGCGTTAAGAGCCCCCACGGTGGCAACCAACCCCAGAATTGTTTATGCTAAAATTCTGAATTTCTACCATGTGAACAAACTGTTAGCTGCAGCCAAACTCAAAAAAACAATAATGTGGCAAGGAATGAAAGTATCCATATCGCAAGACCTACCCCAACAAATCAAGGTGGCAAGACAACAATTAGCCCCATACTGTGCATACCTTATCAACAGTAACATAAGGTTTCAAATGAAGTACCCCAATTCTCTATCATTCACAGCCCAAGAACAGAAACATACAGTCACCAATAAGGAAGATGCTGCAACTTTATTTATTAAGATGTTCGGAACCAACCCTGGTAAAGAATCAAAATAATCTAATCATTTTAGCGACTCACTTCTAAAAAGATGAAAAAACAACAATCAAAGTTCTTTCCTTTAACTCCCTTGGTTCCAGAAATTGAGACTGCTTACCGTAGTGTTATACCTTGCCTTCGAAAGGCCAGAATGGAGATAGGCCTATCCTTTTCAGGCTTCCCTGCAGTGTTTAGTGTGTGACCCTTGCCTCTCGTAGCCCCCTGAAGCCATAATTCACCAAGCGCTGCCTCGTGGTTTTGGAATTCCAGCCTGGCCAAATGTAACTGCATTTCCCAGCAGTCGCCCTAACCTAACATGACCTCAACGTGCCTGCTAACCTCCCAGGATGCTTTACATCATTAAAGTGACAGGTTGGGCTAAGGAAATATAAAAATTGTATGGCTGATGTCCTCTTTCACCTATAAAAGTGATAACATATCAGCGCTGTAAAGAAAGCACTTGCAGCGATACCCGACTTGACTTCATGACACCGGTCCTGAGAAGTGTAATGTTTCGAAAGTTCAAGGTAAAAGTTATACATCCATAATGTCATCACATTGACTGGAGAAATTATTTGCTCAAACATTTGCAACAAACACTAAAGTTCTTTGCACTTCATTCTACCAGTTTCAAATGTAATATTCAGCGTTGTCGCCTCATAGCTAGTTGTTGTCCCGTTTGATTTGCAGCTAGAATGTCTTCTGTGTGGAGACATACGTGAATGGGTTGTGCCTTTGTTGAGGGTTGTGCGTCAGGGCTGGTAACCCGGTATGTGAGGATCCGCTGCCAGTCGTTGGTGGACCGGAGTTCCGTTGTGGCGACCCATAACCGGGAATAGTCAAAGGACACAAACATTCCATGAAAAAAAAAATATATATATATAGCTATGCAAGATTCTGTTTGATGATAACATATTATGTTGCTCTGTTGTCTTTAAAGGTGTGAAAAGTAATTGCACTACTAAATTGTTTTGTTTCTGCGAATTAGATCTTTAGACAGCGCATTCATTATGTACTGCTTGTAATGCAACTTATCATGGGCAGACTAAACTTTGGATGAGTTGGTGATTTTAATATTCAAGGGTAAGTGCTGAGGATTTTTTCCTAACTCTCACTTGTGGCAAAATCTTCACAATGGTGCAATTGCTATACAAAGTCTGCGTGTTTCACAGCATTTCCAGTAATTGGGAAGTCATTCTAGGCTCACTTAAATACACATTGCAAAGAATGCTTTAATTTCATCAGCACTGACTGGTGTTCACCGTGGGTCCACCTGTCCTTCAGCCAGCTGATGCTGTAAATGTCTTATTTTCATCACCAGGTTAATACCTGTGGTGAAAGCACAAACTTTTATTACCCATACGGTTTTCACTTCTGTACCTCACTCACTATGTCCCTAACAACATTCCCTCCCCACTTGAAACAATACACCCTTTGTCACACCCATCTTAAACACAACTTACCCTCTTTTTCTTTCCGAAACATCACTTCTCATTCTTCTCTTTTTCTAAATGTCCCATCCACTGATCTACTTCCCGGATGCATTCCCTGTATGCCTTAGGGATATACCACTTAGTAGCAGGCAGCCCAGTCAGAACTTACCCACCCTGCACTCTCGCTCTTATGCTAATACCACTATCCTCCTATATAATACTAGTATCCACTCTTCTACATCATTTTATAACTTACTTCATTATCTCACTACTTCATTGTCTTTATTAATAATCCTATTATATTTCTTGAACTATTTACACATTTTCCCTACCAAAATGCAAGAATGCTATACATTTCTTTACAACATCCTCCCTTCTACAATATAAATCCATTTACATCCTGTAAGAATTCAGAACTACCAGAACTGTATAGATCTATACATACTGATGCAACCAGTTTACTGTATATAACTATCCTGTAACTATGGGTGTATTTATGAGAAATGTAACAAACTAAAATTCAATTATTAGTATAAATGTTCAGTGATGAAGTTTTCTTCAAGGATCTCTACTGAAAAAAAAAAAAGTAAATTACAGTTGATGCAGCCTAGGGTGACTCAAAGTGTTGATTTCACAGTTGAAAAGCTGAAATGTGTATATTGCAGTAGTAGCGTAAACTTACTGAAGTTACGCTAGCAAGGTGTCAACGGATCTTCATAGATAGGTGCCCTATACTGCACGACAAGCCTCTAATTGTATACGCCTTTTACAACAATATGTCGATTTTACTAAAGGTGTCACACAAAAGCAGAAAGTCAAAGTTTTTGATGACAGCTGAAATTTGATTGCTTGAAAGGCGCAAATGTTGTCTTAGGGTGAAAACACTTGTTCTATCATGATAGTGGCAAGGCAACAGATAACCTGTTACGATGCCCGGATCATTGCAGTTGAGTGGCACTTGATTACCTTGACTGACTACTGCTCTTAACACATAATTCTTAAAAGAAAGGATATTTCATGTAAACTTTGGGATCATACAGTTTAAATGATACATTGATTGTTCTGTTGGAAATAGGCTGTGTCTAGTTAGCACTATACCTAAATGATACAGAAGGAGAGCAATTTTACAATATCATATCAGGATCCATTGCAGCAGGGAAAGGATGCAGTGTGATACTTACAATATATGACTACAAACATGACAGAATAATTTAGTATTTTTCCTTTCATTTACTATTTTTCTGTTACTGTAAGACTGTAATCAACTGAAAAGGGTCATTCCTTGGAAGCTCTAGGATACAGACTATCTATGATATTTATATGGTGTAACCCTGGTACAGTTTTTATTGGTTAATATGTGAGTTGTTTATGTAAAATAGTAAATCTGAACATAAAATAGTAGGGCTAACCCATTGCATGTTATAGGGAAAAGTTAATGAAGATAGCTATGAGTGTTTTCTTAAAGCTCACTATGCTTCTGGGGTCTGGAAAGCATGTGTCCCTTTAATAACAGATTGACACAGAATGTAACACCAGTTAGGTACAAGATTCCCATTACATATATCATATCTGGTATGGAAGGGAGTTATATGATTATTATATGTCTAATGCGCACTAAAAGGAATGAAGGTTTAATTTAGAATAGAGGTCTACTGTGAAATACACCTTACATAGACCTATGTTGACAAGATTGGTGTGTTCAAAAACGCCTTCCCCTGGGGGAAATGGAACTTAAATTATTACTAATAGAATTCGGGTCATGCTAATTATAACTATGAAGTCTTACTAACCATTATAAATATGTATCTGTATTGAGTTTTTTACACTTAAGTTCTGCTCTGAATGAGTTAGGCAGTGTTGTAATTTGAGTCAGCGTAGCTCTCTAGCTGTTGTATAATTGAGGTCTGTAATCTGGGATACATTTTTTCTTATTCTGTACTTGTGTTTTAGCTTAATAGGTAGAAAAGACTGTGTTTCAATTGTTTGCAACGTGTTCAAATAATATATGTATTCCAGCCTCTTCCAGGCTAAAGGAGTAAGTGGTTATGCACTGGAGATATGCTGGAGGAGTCGCCCATCTATGGCTTTATGATGTATTGTACTTTTTTAGGCCCTCTGTGTTCAACTTTTATACCCTAGAAAAGTCTAACCTTTTTTGTTACCCACAAATGTTAAGATTGATATGTGGAAGATAGCCTCATGGAATGTCAAAGGTTTACAATCTGAAAGCAAAAGAAAACTTATCCTTCATCTGTTGTTCAAAACCAATCTAGACTGCATCTTGTTACAAGAAACACACTTATTAAAAGAACAATGGAGCTCCATAAATAATAAAAGATGGATTAAGGAAATTATAGCAGCGGGGAATAGAACTAATAAAGTGGGGGTGGCTATCATTATTAAAAACTCCTTTAATCACACTATTGTAAAACAAGACTTTGACTCTGAGGGTAGATGGTGTTACTTTGTAACTAAAATAGATAACTTGGATAAACCTATTCTGATTTTAAACATATATGCCCCGTGTACGCTCCAACACAATTTCATTATGAACTTGTATAACATCCTTCATAAATTCCCAGGCCACTACTTTATAATAGGGGGAGATTGGAATTCTATCCAGGATCCAATTCTAGACAGATCTAATAAGATGTCCGCAATTAATTCTCAGGCCTCCTCTGCTATTTCAGATCTTAAAAGTGACTTTAATCTATTCGACCCCTATTGTAATAATTCCGATAACTTGAAGAACAGAGGGTATACCTTTTTCTCACAGTGTCATAAGTCCTGGTCCAGGCTGGACTTTTTTTTAATTTCAGACATATTTCGAAAATTTACAACTACTGTTTGCACCGAACCGAGATCAATTTCTGATCACTCAAAGATTACATTAACTATAGAACGGCCCCGAGCTACCCCTCCAAATAATCTGTTGAGAGCCTGGAAACTTAACCCTAATTTACTAGAAAAGCCCGATATTAAGAAAGAAATTAATACCTTATTAGACCAATGTATACTTGCCATTAAAGACTCCAACACCCCGTTTGATATATCATGGGCTACCACTAAGGTTTTGATCAGAGGGTTATTAATCAATAAATCCGCCTACTATAGGAATGAATATATCTCTAAAGAGAGGAGTATACAGGAAGAATTAAAATCCCTGGAAACACGTATTCAACAAAACTACTCATCGGATTTAGAAAAAGAGATTAACCAGCTACAATTAAAATTAACTTCACTACAGGCTGATAACCTATCATTCTATGAGATAAAAACTTTGGCTAATTATTCACACTGGGCGCAACTCCCCTCTAGGTTTCTGGCGAGATTAATTAATCAGCATAGTAATACTCCCCCTATTTCAAGAATCAAGGTCCATCAAAAGTATATATGTTACACACAAGACATAATAAAGATATTTGAAGAAATATATGAAGAAGTTTACAATCCTATCCCTTGTACTATAGACAAGTAGGAACTAAACATATTCCTTGACAAACTAACAACACCGAAGATAGATGAACATCATCAATCCTTATTAGCGGCCAATATCACTCAAAGAGATACTATGTCTGCGATCAATAACCTTAAAAATAATAAAGCAGCAGGACCAGATGGGTTCACGGCGGAATTTTATAAAGCCTTTAGCCATAAACTAACAACCATTCTATGTCACCTATTTAACTTCATTATTCAGAAGGATGTCTGCGACCTTCACCTAAATGCATCCCGAACTATTCTAATCCCCAAACCAAATAAAGACAGTACCAATCCTAATAATTATAGACCCATCTCTATCATTAATATAGACATTAAAATTTTAGCAGCAATCTTAGCATGTAGATTGAAATCTGTTATTAATAAAATCATCTCTCCTGAACAATCAGGGTTTATAAACCAGAGACAAACCTTTGACCAGACTCTCACCCTAAATGCTATGACCTCTTTATCATTGATTAAGCATACCCCTATCTACGCCCTTGCAATTGACGCATCCAAAGCATTTGACAGAATAAACAAAGAATTCTTGATCTCGGTTCTACAAAAATTTAATTTCCCTGCACAGTTCATACGCATTCTTAATACCCTTTATAAAAATGCTTATACTACTTTACAAATAAACAAGCATAGCTCCAATAGGATATTGATTAATAATGGTATCAGGCAGGGATGCCCTTTATCACCACTTTTATTTAACCTTTATATTGAACCTTTACTTTTACTAATTAAACAGAGAACATTCCATCATATTCCGAGATTATTTAATACCGAAATACCCCTATCAGCTTATGCAGATGATTTGAATATTTACTACTCCCTTCCCAACTCTGATATTAACAAAATTAATAATGCTTTGCAAATTTTCTCCAAATTCTCAAATTATAAGGTGAATATAGATAAGACAACGATCTTCCCAATTAACATTTACTCGCAATTACCTAGAGAAAGATCCTTACCTAGCATAAAAGTTAATGACCATCTCCAATACCTAGGAGTATCCTTCCAAACAGATAGAAATTTGCAACACCAAGGGGACCTATCTAGATGTTGGGGCTTGATACAAAAGGATATGGAAAGATGGACTCAACTAAAACTCCCGGTCCTCTCGAGAGTAGCCATTATCAAAATGAATATTCTACCAAGACTACTATATGTTCTAAATGCTACTAACACCCTGATTCATAACAAGGTCTTTAATAATATACACTCATCTCTTTCGAAGTTTATATGGTACCCAAGACCCATCAGGATAAGCTATAAAAAACTTGTTTACCCTAAAGATAAGGGTGGTCTAGGCCTTCCAGATTTTAGACTAATGTATGAAATAAATAGAAGCAGTAGAATAATTAATGTTGCAACTTTCAGAGAGGAACTAAATGCCTGGTGCCCATCTTGGGTCAAACTCTATCACAATTATATTAAAACTCTTTCCATTAATCCCATGGCCCTACCATTCTTAGACATTTCTGCCAAAAGAAAGTACAAAATTCAAAATGATTTATGGTCCCAAATCAAATGTACACAAAACTTGTTTAAATCTCTAGATCTACATTTTATGCTTTCACCTTCTCCAACCTTTACACCTTAATCCTAACATTAAACTAAACGAGAATTTGGTTAATTTGAATACATTCCCACTGATCAAAAGTAAAACGGTTCTGGACTTCTTCTCATGCAGGATGGAGCATATTTCTTCCATCAGAAACAAGTTTAAGCTTTCGAACAAGTACACCATCATGATTAGACAACTAATGGACATTTGCAACAAATTCTGGAGGGATACTGATATTCCTGAACCCCAAATAGAAAGGTGTAAGGTATTATGGAATCTACTAACTCGTAAAAAGAAAATGGTCTCTCACTCCTATAAATTAATCTCAGCAATTAGATGCTCGAAAGAATCTATCCATTCTGATTTTTGGATAAAACAAGACCCCTTGATTTCCTCTAAGTCCATTGCCCAAGCCACTCAAATATTTTCTAAAGCTATTCCTCTGTTAAAGTTCAAGTATACCCAACTTATGATAGTAAATAACGCATACTACACCCCTGCTTTACTAAACAAGATGTACAATGAAGTCCCACCCTTTTGCCAATTCTGCCCTTTGATGGAAGCAGATATCATTCACATCTTTTGGAGTTGCAAATGCTCATATAGACTTTGGTGTGCCCTCAGAGTCAAATTAGAAAAAATGGGTTATGAAAAATCTACGCTTTCATGGCAATTCGCCCTCCTTCATATACCCCCGGTAGGCATAGACATTAAGAATATTAATTTTCTAATAACATCTTTTATGCTGATAAAATACTATATCACCCTACATTGGAAAGATAGATCGGCTCTTTCATGGGAAGGACTCAAACGGATAGCTGGGAAGCATTTTTCTGCTCACAAATATTTGTGGTATTCCATGAGGCTAAATCCGTCACAGAGGGATGCATGGAAAATGGTGTATGAATTTATACTAACATAATCACACAGCATTCAAACCTCCTGCTTGGGGGCTCTGCCTAGATGGGCTTTGTATATAGTTACTGTATGTAGAGGAATTTCTGTTTGTACATATCTTTTTGTCATGCTGTTTGATATGATTTGTTATGATATGATTAAAAATCAATAAAAAGAATTAAAAAAAAATAATAATAATTTTTTGTATAAATTTGTTCTGTGTTATAGAACCTGCTCATAATTCCATTGCTAAGAAAAAAAGAAGCGGAGAAAGAGTATAACCCATCTTACTCCCTTTCTTAAGACAAATGTTTGTGATAAATAAAAATAAATTGCTAGTTTAGCATATGTTTGTGAATTATACAATAGATTTAATAAATATATAAAACAAAATGAAAAAAGGACCAAACCAACCATTTAATAGAATAAATGAAATAAAATGAAATAAAAAGCTAAGCGCTTTTGTCTACATTCAAATATACATAGATTTCATCACAGTGATTGTGTCTGCCATTGATGATGCTGTTAAATACAAAAGGACAACCAATCACAGACAAGGCAGTGCACATTGCAGGATGATGTCACCAACACTGGTTAGATGGGAATTATAGTATATTGTACATATGAATAATATATGGGTAAAATTCTTTACAAAAACCCATTACAAAGTTAAAATTGTAGACATATAACTATAAATATTGTAATAAATACATGAATAAATACTAAAATCACAGTAAAATAGGAGTGTGTGTTGTTGAACAGCTGAAGTACAATTTTCTAAAAGCATTCCACTAATAGTGTTTATAAATACTTAGAAAGTTAATTAAAAATAAATAAGTAAATGAGTAAAATAAATTAGTCAAGCAAAATAGATTAGTGCTGCCATAATTACAATACCGCCACTCTTTTCTTTAATACACAACCAATGTAAATGCTATCATTGATATCCGGTGCTGATGAAGCATTAAGCTTTAGCTGCCAGTATAGTTTTTGACATTCAATTAGATTGTCACATCTCCACTAAAACTGGCAGCTGTTGCCCTATCAATGATATAAAAATGTCAACTTTTTAAAAATGGGGCAGTCAGTAGTATGCCTGTTTAATGCATTCATCATTTTCCTATGTTTAATATCCTAGACATGCTCCCAAATTCTTTCTTTCAGCTTTCTAATTGTTTTGCCAATATAGAAAGCAGTGCAAGAACTGCATGTGGCAAGATAAATTATAAGGGAGGTATTGCAATCACACCTCCCAGGACAAGGGGTAGTTCTTGCAAAATTCTCCACTAAAATGTAAGGACCCTTGTTAATAAACCTGCAAAATTTGCAGGCTCCACATTTGTGCATTGATCTCTGCTTTACATGTTCAAGGTTTTAAAATGTCGATTATATAATCTCGGCGATATGAATTTCAACATTTTAAAATGCTGAGCATGTAAAGTGAATCTATATATATATATATATATATATATATATATATATATATATATATATATATATATATCTTAGGAAAACTGCAACTTTCCAATATTTTGTATAATAGGAGTCAAACACCTTCTCAGTGTCTAAACTCATAACCATTACATATTTTGAAAAGTTGTCTGTGACATATGTTATCCTTATTATTAATCTAACATTGCCCTGTATTTGGCTATTAATTATGAGACATGTTTGAGTTTAATCAGTAAGAGTAGGTAACATTTATTATACCCTTTTAACTAGGATACACATGGATAATGTGTAACCAATATTGAAGAGAGATACTGGTTAATAAGAAGAGCATAGCTTTTGAGAGTTTATCCTGTTTTTATATAGGGGTTGTTAAAGAAAATGTCCATGACAGTGGGATTATGTATTCCTTTTAAATATTTATGAACATTTATGACATTTTTCTTTAACAAGTAAATTATATTCCACTGAAGAGGTTATACATTTTTAGTATTATTTTATTAGTTACTGGGGCTTTATCTTCTTTTAAATCTTTTTAAATATAATTCATAATCTCATTTGATTAGATTTCAACAACAACTTAATAATTTCTTCAGTTAACTTGTTCTTTAAATCATTTTAACAAAATCTTGCATAATTATATATATTACTGGTGTAGTGTCTGCTTTAAGCTTTTCATAATATCTCTTGAATGCTAATAGTATCTTTTCCATATCTGCTGCTTGTCTAACAGTTCCTAGATGCTGTATACTCTTTATCTGGCTCATTGTATATATAATTATAGATCTTGATGCAGTCCTTCAGAGGTAATAGGTTGTGAATATAGTTTTGTTTTGTTTAATGCCACAGGTGGTTCATGTTGAAGAATCCACTGATATTTTTATTTACAACTTTTACCATGCCTATGAAAATAAAATTACTCTTGTGAACGTACAACAGGTAAAGCAAAGTATAAAAAATATTGTACAGTACATAAAAAGTACATCATAATAACATTCTGTTTGACGAATCTTCTAAAAATTATAGTACAAGAGAAAAAGTGAAAAAGTATTGTCTGATAGCAGAAGGGTTACGATAGAAGTGAGAGGAAGAAAAGCATTAAGAAACTAGAATTTTGGTGATTAGGAGTTGTAGTACAAATGTAGAAGGTTGTTGCAAAATGTTGATCAGGTCTCCACCTCACTCCTTTACCCAAACTTTAATTCAGTAGCATATGAATTTTCTTCTGTCTTGATCAGTTCTCCTATTTGCTAATTTATTTTGCACCAAGACTGAGTCTTAGCATATGTAAAATATGTTAAACAATCCTAGCTCGTATTACTACATAATACTGTTAACCTTACCATTATCATGAAATTAATAAAAAGAAATGCTCTTTGAATTGTTATAGTTCAGTTGAAAATGTGTAAATGCTATTTACTCTAGTTACTTTATATAACTAGTAGTGAAAGTAAAGGTAAGAGTATTGTGATACAAAATAGGCATGAGATTTCTTAAAAAATCAGTTTTAGAGTGTACATATTTGAAAGCGTATAACCCATCGATTCTCATTTTTTTTCAAAGACATATGAGCAATGAGTAAACCATAAGTCAAGTCTTTCGGTTTCTGCAGAATCATTCGTTTTTTCACAGCTTTTGCTGAAGCAGAGTTTCTATAGTTTTTATTACTGCTTGTTTCTGTCTTATATATGATACTCAATTTGAAATCCCCTCCCTGAACCACATTTCCATACATGTTATCTAATATTTTTAACAAATTTAGCTTCTAATCTTGGGGCCATTAAATATTTGCTAAAGAAAATTGACTATTTGGGTGTTCAGTAACGACTATGACAATCATTCATTTGATTTTACTATAACCACAGATATAATAATATCACTTCAACATAATAATAATTCATTTTCTTTAAAGAAAAATTGTGTAGTGCAGTACAGCTCTAAAATCCAAACATATATACATAATTTTCTAAAACTTCAATTTTTTGAAGAAAGATATCATCATCCATATTCATTTAAAAGTATTTGGATAGTTCTCATCCTTTTAGCTACTATTTCCAAAATTAAGCTTTAATGATAGAGGTTTAAATATTGAAATCACATCTTAAGACATATTTGTTCACAACAATTTGAGATAATCTATGACAGTATCTAATGTGCACAAGTTCCAAACAGAAAATTGTTTAATAGAAAATAATATGGCTTCTATTATAGATGTACCATAACTTAGAATAATGATTTCACAGAATACTATGTAGATAAACTAAATCTTCATATCCTGAATCTCCTTTAATCCTAATCCAATTAGTGTTGATCCCAATTAAACTAATCATATAATTTTTATTAAGCCCCTCAAAAATATTGCATTATTCTTTTTAAAGATGTTTCCCCAGAAATAAAAAGTAATTAGATTTATTTTAAATCTCTTAAGCACATTACAGTAATTAATCCATATTTCTACAGGAGGAGAACACATATGCTACTACAGAGTAAGAGGAAAAGAGATTGGATTAATTATTATATCAATAAATCAAGCTACTATTAAAAATAAAAGAGAAAAATCTTCTTAAATGGAAGGGGCTATTATTAGGGTTCCTATCAGAATCTCGAACGCTGACAATATCAAATATGATATTGTTGACGCAAGAATGCTGAAAGTGCAGAACATCAAACGGGTAAATGGAAATATCCATAAGGGGAGATTTCCATTTACTTCAATGTAGTGCAGTCTCGGAGTTGGTATATTTAATTAGTGGGGGTGTGGGGGTGCAGGGGGGCTTGCCTCCCTGCCTACACCCTTTAGGTTTTTTGTTTGTTTTTTTGTTTTTTTATTGGCATTCGACAATTTAATAGTTCAATCATTTCAGTTTGATAGTTAGTGATTAGAACTGTTACATTTTTTTTTTGAAATGGTGATATAGACCCTATTATTAGTATCTGGTTATTTCTTTCCTTTACATTTATTTAGGTATAATAAATTTAACTCCTGAATATCCCCATTTTAAAAGTAAATAAAAAATAACTTCTCAGATAAATAGCAATAGAAACATCTTGTTTTTAAATTGTCAGTATTATTATTATTATTATTATTATTATTAACTTAATTTCTCAGAGGACACTAACATTTCCATCTTTCATTCTGAAACTGTCTGTTGAGTGAGGTTTAAAATTAATTTCTTCCCTGATAGTTAATAATTTATTTTTTTGATAACAGGAAACTGTCTCATTCAAAATATCAAAGAATTTTGTACCTCTTGATATTTTTTTATATTCCATCTGGATATATTAAGTGAACTATAATATTAATAAAACGTAACAAAGAGTGCAAAAAACTGGCGAAAAAGGATGTACTTGTTGAAAGTTTAAAATGCTCTTTCTTTTATTAAAAAAATCTTCTATTAGCATAACAGCATGAACGCCTTATATTACATTCGCGTTTTCGTCCGAAAATACCCAGACTTCATCAGATACAAGCCTCCCAACTCATTAATTGTATTTATACCGTTTCTACACTTTAAAACCAATAAAATTCAATTTCGTATTTCAAACGGCCAAATGACCTGTTTGAATGAACTCATAAATATTAAAACTTTTGTTATACATTCCATTTAATTTCTTTCACATTTTACAAGATAATCAAATTACCATAAAATATAAAAACAAACTATTATACTTCAATAGGTGGATATATGTATTTTAGCATTGTGTAAAATAAATAAAAATATATATGTATAATTTCTGTATAAGAGAGATTTAATTCATCTAAAGCATAAGCCTAGATTCGTGGGAAAACAGTGCCACCTTCTGTTGAAGAATATTATTATATATTAGATCTTTTTTCATAACTTGGCAGCCCTCAATTTTAGAAGTGGCAATATAGAAATATAATCATTTAACCCTGGATTTTTCTCTGATTCCAGGGTTATTTGCCACCATAATTCTCTGTACTCTATAATATCTTCCCAAGGGCCACCCCTTATATCTTTTTTGACTTGTTCCAGGACCATGAATAAAATTTTACACCCTTCACATTCCTTCGAATGTTTAAACAAGGCATTAGTTTCTTTGCCCTTGGACATATCATAAGTATGTTCATATATTCTTCTTTTTAGGGTCCTTTCTGTTTTTCCCACGTAAAAGGAATTGCATTTTTGGCAAACAGCTACATATGCTAAACCCTTTGACTCACAATTAGAGTGTCCTGTACTTTTTATCCACCTTTTTCTACTCTCCAAATAAAATTCCTCGGTGTTCGTTATATACCAACATTGATTACAGTGTCCACATTTATATGTACCAATTCTCGTTCTACCTACTTTAGAATTGTTCTGTTTACTTTTATTCTCCAAAATGTTTTTTATACTACTTGAATTTTTATATACCACTTTGAAAGGTAGTCTGGAAATATTATCCAAATCAGTAAGGGCAACAAATCTTTCCCATTCTTCTTGGAAGACCCTCCTTATATTGTTATTTATTGCATTGTATTCTAAGACAAGTGACTGTTGGTAATTATTAATGGAATTTAATTCTCTCATTTCTGTTCCATTATTAGTATTTTCTTTGTTAATTTTTTCCCCCTTGATAGGTTTGAATTTATTATTTCTCCCTTTTTCCACCTCTGTCCTAATATTCTTAACAAATTCCCTAGGATAACCTCTTTCTGTAAACATTTTCTCCAATAGATTACATTAATTTATAAAAATCTATATCAGAGCTTGTCATCCGGCATCCCCTTACAAATTGTCCCTTCACTATATTCCTTTTACAATGTAAGGGATGAGCACTCTTATAGTGAAGGAACGAATTACAGAAAGTAGTTTTTCTGTGAATTCTAGTTTCTAACTTATTATTTAATTTATATACCTCCAAATCAAGATATTCCAAGATGTCATAGGACAATTTGTAAGTAAATTTGAGAAAATCTGTAGTTTTGTCTATATATCTCATAAATTCATCAAGTTTGTCACTACTAGCTGTCCAAAAAATTACTATGTTGTCTAAAAATCTTCGGTATAGTGTCCAACAGGAATTGAATTTGGAATTCAAAATAAAAGTTTCCTCCCACTTTGCCAAAACCAAGTTGGCAAAAGTAGGGCCACAGGCTGTTCCCATTGCCACTGCCTGGAGTTGTTGAAAAAATTCCCCATTGAATGTCAAAACATTGTTTTTTAACACCATATCCATTAAATCTACACTTGCTATTTTCTCCCTATGGGTTAATTGCTTGTCTTCGAAAACAATTTCCTCAAACATAGTCATTCCTGTTGAATAGGGTATAGAGGAGAACAGGTCAACTATATCAATAGTTACAAATATTAAGTTTTCAGTATATAAATCTGAAGTTAACTCCCTTAATAAATCCCAAGAGTCTTTTAATATAACTTTTTTGTTTACCCAAATAAGTTTCACCTTTGCATCCACAAATTTTGCCAGAGGTATGGTTTTTGATCCATCAGCAGATACAATAGGTCTAAAAGGTGGGTCTTCAGAGTTTTTATGAATTTTGGGAATTCCGAATATGACAGGAATTTTTGGTTTCTCTACCCTTAAATAATCATATGTTTTTTTATCAATACTACCTTCATGTACCATGTTTTCAAAACACAAGCATATCTAGTGTCGTCCCTAAGAATTTGGTTCATTTTCCCCTCATATTGTATATTGTCCATTATTACTATCCCCCCCACCCGTATCTGGTTTCATTATTCTTATATTTGAGTTGAGTTTTAATTCATCTAAAATTTCCTTTTCCTTTTTACTCAAATTTGTCCTATATTTGATCTCACTTTGTGCATTTCTTATTTCTCTCTCCAGAATTCTTTCCAGATTCTTTATTTGTGCATGCATGGGGGGATTGTATGTAGTTTTCCATACAAGACCTTGTTTGTTATTTACATTGTTATTGGAAAACATAATTTCCAGGTTCACCTTCCTTAAAAATAATTTAATGTCCAACAAGATTTTAGTTAGATCTCCTCTTCCATATGGAATAAATTTTAATCCCTTACTAAGTAGGTCAAAATGTTCCTTAATCAATGGAATATTGCCAAAATTATATATAGAAAAATCATTGTATATATTCCTAAATCCATTAATTACAATGTCAAGATCTTTAAATTCTTCATTAGCAGAAGGGGTATCTACTTCTGGTATCTCCCCCTCCCTCTTCTCCCCCCCCCATTCAAAAATGTTCCTGTTTATACCCTGGATAATTCATACCCCTTTCAAAACTAGGCAGGGGCGGAAAATCTTGATTGTATTCTTCATCATATCTTTCTTCTAAATTTTGTTGATCATTGAAATAAAAAACATTTTTCTGAATGTTTGAAACATAATAAGTACTATTCCTGTAAGGTGGCTTGGGGTAGCTGATGTTATTTTCATACTCATGTATGTTCCTCTTTAACTTTTTCATCTTTCTATTAACCAGTTCATCACATTTTACATCTATTTCACTTCTTATTCTAAAATATTTCTCTTTTTCTTCTCTAATACTAAAAATAAGATCATCCTTAATACATAAATCCAACTCGTCAGTCTCTTTCTGTAAAGTTTCCTGCCATCTTACATTCTCTTTAATTATGAGTTTTAACACAATTAAACCACACCTATTGAATACTTCTAAAAGTTCCTTATGAAAAACAGACCCCATTTGGACATTATTGGGGTATTTAAATATACGTAAACCTTTTGGAACAATGTTCCTATTAATACACTCTGTTAAATATGCATTCTCAATACATAATGTACGGAATTTTAACATTAATTTAGATAATTTATCAACTTTCATACAACAAGAATCAGAGTTGGGTGGCATAGGATGGCCACCGGATTCAAATTTAAAACAATAATTTGTATGTAACCATTCAGTGATTTCTTTAAAGTTATTTTGTGTAACAGTACCTGCTACCACTTGATTGAAAGTCAGTGGTTTAGATTTTGTTCCAATATTAACATTTTCCCTAGTAGGTAGTTCCATAGAAGTATTTGTGCCAAAAATCCTTGGTGTAGCATCAGGGTTAAAAGTTTCACCTTTCGGTTCGTTTAGGTCACCGGCCTCATAATTGTTGCCCATAAGCCCCCTTTTCCTCTTACATTTCTGTGCAGTCAACCCTTTGGATCCATTTCCTGATGCATGGGAGGATCTTGAACTCGTTCCCATCAGGGATTGGCACAACGGCGTTAGTAGGTCAATCAACTCGGTGAGTTGGCCAATCAGTTTTCAAGATTGGCCCATTTTGTCCTGTCCCTTACTTTCCAGCGGGATTCCTTTCTCCATCGCCAGTCCACAAAAATAAACAAATAAGCCAAAAGCTGCAGAAAGCACTCACAAAACACTGATAAAACGTAACAAAGAGTGCAAAAAACTGGCGAAAAAGGATGTACTTATTGAAAGTTTAAAATGCTCTTTCTTTTGTTTTTTGTTTTTTTATCGGCATTCGACAATTTAATAGTTCAATCATTTCAGTTCGATATTTAGTAATTAGAACTATTAAATTTTTGAAATGCTGATATAAACCCTATTATTAGTATCTGGCTATTTATTTCCTTTACATTTATTCAGGTATAATAAATTTAACTCCTGAATATCCCCATTTTAAAAGTAAATAAAAAAATAACTTCTCAGATAAATAGCAATAGAAACATCTTGTTTTTTAATCGTCTGTATTATTATTATTATTATTATTAACTTGATTTCTCAGAGGACACTAACATTTCCATCTTTCATTCTGAAACTGTCTGTTGAGTGAGGTTTAAATCAAATTAATTTCTTCCCTGCTGGTTAATAATTAATTTTTTTGATAACAGGAAACTGCCTCATTCAAAGTATCAAAGAATTTTGTACCTCTTGATATTTTTTTATATTCCATCTGGATATATTGAGTGAACTATAATATTAATAATTTAATTAGTGAACTATAACACTATTATGTTTTAATAATTTAATTAGTGAACAGCATGACTTTGAAATGTAATCATTTTTAAGCCTAGTAAATTATTTTCTATAGTCCCAGGTGGATTTGATCATGCAGCCTAAAGATCCAATCCATTGTCCAAATAAAAGAAACTTCATTATTATAGATCTCAGGGAAGAATGTGGAGTTATGATTGGTTTTGTTAAAGACCTTCGTGCCCTTTCAGTCCCGTGAGGTAGTCATTGTAATATTTATAGTAACAACGATGTTAAAAGGATCACCATATTGCTTCCCTCCATCCCTTCAGGCACACCATATTTAGATTGCTTCTTCTAGCTCTAATGTCTAAGTTTTCAGCTTTGTTAGTCATCTGGGTGTTTTGGTTTCATAAAAAATCTATATTGTTTTCTTCAGACTACATAATTCAGAGGTGACTCTGTTTCCTGTATTTTAGCCTACTGTTGTTGAAATAAGATTTTTCACATCTCTGTTTGGTTTGTAGTTTTCTTGTACAAATGTGCTTTTTGCTTGAAAATTGTCAGTGTTTAGAGAAAGAACTCGCACCATATACATCACTTGTTCTGTAGTCCTCTTTAGAGAAATTTCCATCTGAAGAGACTTTGAGATACTCATTTCTCCTCATTGGATCCTTCATCTGGTAAGGAAAGTTTTATTTCATATAAAATCCACAACTCCTTCAAAAATGTTCTGCATTCTTTCAAGTAAAAAAGGCTAATGCCCTGGAGTTAATTTTGATTACTGACATTTTTCCTGTCAAAATGAAAAAATAACATTGAAGTTGCTTCTCACAATGTCTGTCATGTGTTGGCTGTCTCGGATGGAACTGTTGTAAATTGTGGACATCACCATTTTACAAAGATGTGGTATGACCAGAGCAATCAACAGTATTTATACCAGCTGTAGCCTCCATCCATCCATCCCAGGATGACCTAGTCCCTCTCTCCTTCCACCCCAGCATACTTTTTACTAGTTCCTTCTTTTCGAACATAATCAATTTAGTTCTTAGATTAAAGCCAAATAATTAAATATAATTTTGCTTTGGCTATATTATCTAGTCATCTCTGTTCCAAAGGGTGTAATCAGTGTGTTTAATGTCAACTCTATGAACTGCAATTTTTAAAAACTTTAACTATCGACAATGTTTTTTTTTTCAACTTGTTATATCTGTCCAAGTATTTGCACTATTTGTGTATAGGTTCACACTGTATAAACTGAAGATGAAGTTTAACTTAGTTAATATGTTGTTCTTCCATATTAGGTTTTGTAAATACATTTTTTAGCTGTAACCATATTATGTTACCATGGAGCTTTTATACCCTAGCCTGTGTTGAAAATGGGATATTATCCCACTTGGACTTTTCCTGTAAATAAATGTAAAATAAAAAAAAAATAAAAGTATCTCTACTGTCTGCCTATTGCAAACACTGCCTTTCAAGAACATGCCATTTGCATGTACTATATACAGTAAGACCTGTTTGTCTTTCTAGATGACAATGTGTTTTTTACTTTCCCAACCGACTTTCTTAACCTTGGTAAAAACATGTAATAACATGCTTTGTTGGATGCATAGTATTCATAGGTGTGTACTAGGCTAATGGCCCTGGGGCCTATGTAAGCCTAGCCAATAAGAATCCCTAGTATCATGTCAACAGATGTTAGTTCCCATTGCCTCCATATAGCAGGGGAGCTGAGGTGATCCCCGGGGTGAATTTTCTATTTTCCATCCACTCGTCAAGATTTTTTTGAAGAGAGCCAGAGAGCAGCTCTGCTTGATGTGGATGGGGAGTCTGTTCCAGAGCATGGGCAGTCTTTGGGTAAGGAACTATCCCTCCAGCGTGTTATATTTAATGTGGTAACAAGATTGAGGTCCTTGGAGCATGTGACATGGCAGGATTGTTTTTTTTTTAGATGTAGCATGTCTAGCACCTCTTGGTCAGACATGGCTTTGTAGGTTAAGCAGAGATCATCTCTAAGGACACAATATGAGACTGAGTATAGCTGAAGGTTTTTTGAGTCTGTCAGTATAGGGCATGTGTTTAAGGCCTAGAATCCTCTTGGTGAGGTATTTTTGTGGCCTTTCCAGCTGTTGCAGGTGTCCAGTGAGGTGCATGCCAAAAGGGGCATTGTGTTCTATAATAGGTCAATGAGGGATGAGTAGAGAGGGACAATGACCTCTTTCTTACTGGATAAGAAACCCTTTGTGATGAGATATGTCACATAAAAGGATTTTCTATCCACAGTGGCGATGTGATTGTCAAAGGAGAGGTTGCTATCAACCTGTGTTCCCGGATCTCTTATCACACCTTCTGAGTTAAGCGGAACACCGTTGATGTGGTAGTTCATAGGCACAAAGTTTTCCCAAAGGGAATAATGATGCATTTTTTGGCATTTAGTTTAAGGCTGTGGTTTAGGCACCAGTCATTGGTGTCAGTGATGCTCCTTTATAGGATGTCTACATCAGTTGGGGATACTTTAATGACTCCCAGTTTGCAATCATCTGCAAACTTTGTCAGCCAGAGTCCTTTTGTGTTGGCTTGAACTTCTGAGAAGTAGATGCTGAACAGAAGGAGACCCAGGACAGATCCCTGTGGGACACCACTCGTGACTGGTCAGTAGTCTGATTTGGAGTCTGCAACCTTCACAGTGTGAGTTCTATCTGTGAGCCATTTAGCAACCCACCTTATGACATAGGGGTGAATGCCTAGATTAGTGAGTCTATCAATGATTCCCGAGTGGGGAATGGTATCATAGGCCTTGGCAAGATTGAGATAGGCTGTGTCTACCACCTTGCCCTCATCCACAGCTCTGGTGATGGACTCAAAGAAGTCTACCAGATTGTGAAGCCATGATCTACCCTTCACAAATCTGGACTGCGTGGGGTCTAGAGTTTGGAGGCTTCCTATATCCCTATTCATATGGTCCACAATGATACGCTCCATAGCCTTGCATATCAGACTACTCAAGCTAATGGGGCTGCAGTTTCTGGGGTCTATAGTTGCTCCCCCTTTGTGGAGTGGGATGATCGTGGCTATTCACCATTCAGTGGGTACAAAGCCTGAAGTGAGGCTGTGATTGAACAGGGCACTCAGGTGCGGTGCCAGTTCATTTTGTAGCTCATGTAGGACTCATCCACGGATATTATCAAGTCCCATGGAAGCTGCATTCTTGGCTTTAGACAGTGAGGTTTTAACCTGAGCAGCAGTAATATTAGGAATTTGACACTCCTCGGAAATTGCGATTGGCCCTTTGGGGGGTGAAAGGGGGGTAAGGTTTGCACTGAACCTATCAGCCAATATATTGGCAATGTCAGCTGGCTTGGTATACGTGTTGCCATTGTGCTGTAGCTCAGAGCAGACCTGAGTGTTGCCCTGAAAATTCTTGACATAACTACAGAACGCCCTGTGGCTGACTTTAATATTTGCTGCTATTTTGTTTTCATAGCTAGCTTTAGAGGATTTGATGAGGTATCTCAATTTTTTGCTAAGGCTAGCTAGGGATTTTTTCCAGTCTTGGGACTTTACCCTTTTCTGAAACAGTTTCTTCCTTCTGTTGTAGAGTTTGTTTATGGTAGGGGACCATCAGATTGGCTTCCTTTTTTTGGAGGTAAGCGTCTTGATTATGTTTGGGATGGCTCTATCCATGCACTTGTGAATGTGTTCATACAGTGCAATGGTATATGTGTTTCAACAGTCAGCAGCTATTTTCTAACTGGTCTATATTGGATGGTCAAACTTTCGAAAATTCGGCTGTCATATAGTCGACACCATGTAATCAAATTTCTGAAAGTTTGAATGTTTTAACAGAGATCTCCGTACAGCGCGGAATGTGAAGATTTCCCTTTTCTGCACTGTAGTGCAATCTTAGAGTTGGTATATTTAAAGAGTGTGGGAGGTGCAGCCCTTCACATTGGGGGTGCAGGGGAACTTGCACCCCTGCTTAAAATATTCAGGTAGGTTATTTGTGTAGATTATTTTTTTTAATTAGAGTTTCGAACTTTTAAAAGTTCATTCATATGGTGTTAACCATATGACAGTCAAACTTTTGGAAGTTTGATTAATATAGACCCTTTTCCAGCTGCATGGGCATCATAAAGTTTGCCATCTCCATTTTTAGGAGCCCAAAGTTTGCTTTGGAGAAGTTTTTTACAGTGGTTTCCTTTACAGTGAGAAAGAGGGGATGTGGATATCCATGGTGATTAGCTGACCAGGGAGGACTTAATTTCAGGTGTAGAGCAGCAGTTGCTCATGTTGGTTATGACCAGATCGAGGATGTTGTTACCCCTAATGAGGATAAGAACAAGTTGGTCCAGGTCATTGGAATTTATGAATTCCAGGAACTGCTGAGCAAGTGAATTAGTACTTGAGTAATTTTCCCAGTTTATGTAGGGGTAATTAAATTCCCCCGGTATTAGGGTGTTGGGTTGCACTTTGGTAATTTCCAGGATGTTTAGTAATGTGGAGTGGGAGTCTTGGAATATGATGGGGGACCTATAGCAGGCAACTACCTGGATTGCTGTCTTGCCCAGTGTTAGCTGTACCCGGAGTATCTCCTAAGTGTTGTGTTGGGCTACTAGTCTGGAGGTGTGTATATCCTTTATGAATATGGAGACACTGCCACTTTTAGTGCTTCTGTCCAGGTTTTGGGACCTAAAGGTGTAGTATGAATTATAGCCTGGTAGTGCGGGTTGCTCTCTGGAGCCTTGAACCAGGTTTCAGTTACTGCACACACATTGATGTTCTCTATTTTAAAGAGGGTTTAGAGTGAGTGCATTTTGAAATTCAAACTTCTAGCATTGAGTAGCATAACCCTCAGATTCCATTTGGTTGTAGCAGTTACAGTGGTACTTTGACATCAGGACATTGCACTATAGGGGTGGCAAGCGCCTTAGCCAGTATCCAGAATCCCAGAGGTGACAGATGCAGGCCATCTCTGGTAAAGCATCGAGGTCTGTTGATCATGTCATCCCAGGCAGACAGATACTGGATCCCCTTAGAATGACACCAGAAATTTAGCCAATTGTTGAGGTCAATCATTTTCTGCTTGTACTGTGGTATTATTCTGGGTGATGGCAAGATGCTACTTAGGGCTAGGGTCATACCTGCCTGAGATACATGGTCCAAGAGCTCCTTCATGTCTCTTTTCATGCAGTCCAGAGAGGTCTGTCTCAGGTCATTCACACTAACATGGACAATGACAGAGTCATATTTGTACCTGCTGTGGAGTGACCTGAGCGCGTGCGTTATGTGGCAGATGATGTGCCTGACAGGCAGCTAACTGTAACTTTCTCCTTGTTCAACCTGCTGAGTGGGACATCAGTGTGTCTTACTACTGAATCACCTATAACTAGTGTATTGGATATACTGTGTTGCCTTAGAGGCGTTTTTGGGTGGCACACTGTTCAGGTGAACTATGTGTTGTGCAGTTTGTACCATGGGATGATGGTTGCTTGCATGTCTGCCTTGGAGGTCTCTGATGTTTGGGTAGATTTTTAATGAGAACCTCCACAAAGGTGTGTTTGTGTTTTGTGTTTCTATGTGAGGATTGTGATGGTGCATGTTTTGGAGGACTATGTGTTTCATGTGGTGTGGTGCAGCCGTTGACATTCTCCTTTTGGCTGGCAGGTCCAGTCATGGCATGAGAGTGCTTTCCTTCCAACTTGGATATACAGGTGCATCTCTCATAAGTCTTGGTGTTGGGAGGTAAGAGGAGAGAGTTGTCTGTGTACATGAGGCAGTTGCTACATTGCCTCTGGTACCCATGTTCACCAGGTTACCAGGAGTGAGCACAGGGAGCTGACCTTTAGATATACCTGGATGGGTGTTAATTTAATAGTACTGAAGTGGTTTAGTGCTGTTAGCAGTAGAAATGCTCCAGTAAATGCTATGAGAAGTTTTGAGCAAGTGCTAGACTTTGATACTCAAGTTGAGTGCAAACAGATGTTAGACTGGCAAGATTTAAGGGAAAATTTGAAGATTAGACTTTCTGGCACCAGAAATAGTTTAACCCTAGTTTAGCTGTGCAGTGCGATGCGCAAAACCGCTCAAACACACGTTTTAAGGCGGAAAGTTAAAAGAGATAGAAATGCTGCCCAAATGGCCAATAAGCTACAATTTCCGAGTTTGAAACCACTCCTCTTGTGACTGATGGGCTGCCCAGTGCTTTACCAGTCTCACTGATAGGTGGAAAGGCTTCCCTTGATCACAGAAAGGTATGGGGCACTCAGAAACTATTAAAACAGTCCTGAATACAGCTAAATCTGTAACTGGACTATACTGGTTAAGAAAAAGATGCAAAGAAAGGCAAACAAGCTAGATTTTTTACAGGTAAATGGGGAATACACTTAGTGAGGGCAGGTACAGTAAAAGGACAATAGTGCACAGCTGAAAACTCACCACAATTGCAATAAAAGGCAAGCAAACACTTAAAACACAGTGCAGGCAAGCACACTTGAGTGTGTAACTAAAATTACAATAAATACAGTTGAATTTAGAGTAAAAAAATGGCTGAACAAGTGCAGTAAGTAATATAAGCAGGTAAAGCAGTGATACTTACATTGAATAAAAAAAGTATCTCTTTGTCCTCTCTGCTGCTTTTGTAGGCTTTATGATGCCAAAAGGGGATCCACAGAGCTTAAACAAGGGCAAAAACTGTGCAAACATGGGTTTTTAAGGCAGAAAGTTAAAAATTATAGAAATGCTGTCCAAACAGCCAATAAGCTACAATTTCCGAATTTGAAATCACTCCTCTTGTGACTGATAGGCAGATAGGCTTCCCTTGATCACAAAAATGTATGGGGTACTCAGAAACTAGGAAAACAGTCCTGAATACAGCAACATCTGTAACTGGACTATACTGGTTAAGAAAAGGTGGGAAGAAAGGCAAAAATGCTAGATTTATTTGTTTTGTTTTTTTTATACAGGTAAACGGAGAATACACTTAGCGAGGGCAAATACAGTAAAAGGACAACAGTGCACAGTTTAAAACTCACTATGATTGCAATTATAGGCAAGCAAACACTTAAAACACAGTGCAGGCTAGCACACTTAAGTGTGTGGCTAAAATTACAATAAATGCAGTTGAATTTAGGATGAAAAAATGGCAGAACAAGTGCAGTAAGCAGTAATATAATCAGGTAAAGCAGTGATACTTAGATGGAATCAAAGAAGTCTCTTTATCCTCTCTGCTGCTCTTGTAGGCTTTAGGATGCCAAAAGGGGATCCACGGAGCTTAATCAAGGGCAAAAATCACACAAACATGAGTTTTTAAGGCAGAAAGTTAAAAGGAATAGAAATGCTGCCCAAATGGCCAATAAGCTACAATTTCGGAGTTTGAAACCACTCCTCTTGCGACTGATAGGCTGCCCAGTGCTTACCACTCTCACTGATAGATGAAAAGGCTTCCCTCAATCACAGAACGGTATTGGGCACTCAGAAACTATGAAAACATTCCTGAATACAGCAAAATCTGTAACTGGACTATACCGGCTAAGAAAAAGGTGGGAAGAAAGGCAAACAAGCTAGACTTTTTGTTTGTATTACAAACATAACTCAATTTTTGCACCTCTGTAAGGTACCATTGTGAAAAGAACATATCAATTTTCACTTTATATTTTGCCAGACGGTGTTGCCTCACATGTGAATTTCACAGAGGGTTGCCATATGTGAACAGACCACTAATCATTAGTACATATGCAATGGGTTTTGCACACATCAGGCAGGAATAGATAAATCCTTCACAAATGCAGATATAATGTGAAGAAATCTCTACATTACTTACTTAGACATGACTGTGAAAATCCTGCCATCTCAATACATGGTGCTGTACTGACTATCCTGAAATACAGTATGTTTATGCATTTAACAAGTGAATAAAATAAAGGTGCCCTCTTTGTCTTATAACAAAACAGTGAATGATTTTTTGCACTTCTACCATATATTTTTCCCTGGCAGTACCTAGCTCATACAAGTGCCGTTCTATTTTTTTTTTCAATAATCATTTTTTATTATTTTTCACAACCATATTACAAATTCACACATTATATACAATATATACAAAATGCTTCCATTGGTTAATTTCACATATATATCAACCTCATGTATTGATCAAAGGTACAGCACTCACAATCAAAAGGAAAATAAAAAAAAAAAATCCAACATTAACAAATCCAAGCCAACAATCTGGGCCAGATTCAGGAAGCCTCCGTGTAAGAGTTATAACTCTTACACGGAGGCTGCAGTTAAACGGTGTGATGTCAGCATGTCATGCATATGCATGAGGTGCATGAGGCATGCTGAATCACACTAGTAACTCTTACACGGTCCATGTAAGAGAGTAGGGGGCGTGTCTGTAGGCTAAGCCCTGCAAGCGGACACGCCCCCGGAAGACTAGAATGGCTGAAAGTAAACAGCCACGAGAGAGGCCATGGAAATGTGAATAAACACACTACACAACACATGCCCCGACAGACCATCAGTGTATAAAGTGAAGAGATGTTATAAAATTAAATTAAAACCTTTTTTTTTTTTTAAACCCCGTAAATGTTTGCTACTGTAAAGCGCTTGGGTGTGCTACTAGCGCAATTGCAGTTAGCAGTCAGTGGAAAAGGATATAAGAACTAAATATGCAAAGTAATCCAAGAAGTAATAGCTTAGTGGTAGAGTTGCTGGCCTAAGAGTAGGCAGGCAGGGTTCGAGCCCCCACAACAACCTTTTTTTTTTTTTTTGTAAATAAGCACTAAAACGACCCCTGACAGTATTGTACAAATGTAAAAGTATTCCCTTTTGTAAAATGCAATGAAATGGAGCATATACTTTGAAGTAACACAAGAATAAAAATAGTCAGAAATGTACTTATAGCTAAGCTGCTGTGAGACAGACTGCCCGTAGCTGAGTAGTGTTTAAAAAGCTGCAAACTGCGTGCCCGTTGCTAAGCACCGGTTTGACAGGCTGAAACTGTTTGTAACTAGGTGTGCTAAGCTGAACATGTGTGTCACTAGCCAATTGAGGGTTACCCTAGCGCACACCGTTTGCGCGCCGCTCCCACAAGCTAACTGCCAGTGCGCATGCGTTACCTCCGCGCAAACGAGCGCAGACCTGCTTTTAAGTGCTTAAAAGTGCTTTTGGCATGTTTGATTGACAGGTCTCAACTCATATCTGTCAGGAAAATCAAAAATCAGTTGTCAGATTCGAACCCAGGATACCATGCACTAGAGTCAAGGTACTAAACCACTAAGCCATGACAGCAGTACCTAGAAATGCAGAAATAGCATATATATGGGATAAAATCCAGAATGGAGCATGATAAAGCATTTTCAGTGAAGTAGATACAATTCCAAAATGGCCAATCAGAGAAATGTGCGGGAAAAGCGGCATATATAAGCCCCATAGGCGGGAATACACAGCAGAAACGATTGTAGAACAGACCTGCAGTCAGAATGAGTGGAGTAGGTGAGGGACGTTGCTTTCGAGCACAGCGTTGGGGCGTTTAGGAGTCCAGATACATGGTCTGGCTCCTTGTCCATCATCACGAGGCCCAACTCATGCAGGGCCAGGTCTCATGGGGAGCGTATAGGGCAGAGGCATGGGACCAGTTGGCTCGTGATCTGACCAGTGCTACTGGCATTCCACGCACTGGTGAGCAGGTCCGTCACCACCATGCGGACCTGAAGCGGCAAGGAAGACCAGTTGACCGAATGGATCCAGGAGGCCGGGATATGCCCAACGCCCACTACTGAGTAAGTTACATTTTGCTTATGTATGTAAGGATTTCAACTGGCCGATACCATGGAGATGTGTAGTCCAATATTACTTCTTCGTATTACAGCTGCAGGTGTCCGCTCTGCGAATCATGAGATGTATGGCGTAGGCTGGTGCGGCTGCGCCACCATGCAGGTTAGTAACCCCACCCATTACTTGTAAATAAATATTGTACTGTAGCATGTATCAGAACACTGCAGTGTATTGATTAAAAGTAATATAATGTGCAAGCAGGAATTGTAAGTCTGCAGGTATGGCTGCAACAAGTTCATCAGTATGCAAGTGTAACTGGAAATATAATTGATAGAATTAAACAGTGCTGTAATACAGATGTCCTACCATGAATTAAATATAGTGTAACCTGCAGTAGTCCCAAGAGTACAGCTTTAGAATCTGAGGTAGTCATATGTGAGATATATCCCCTGTTGAAATGCTGAATCATGACAGAAGTGAGGCTGTTGGAAAGTGTTTGAATCACCACCAGTCTAACATGTGAACAAAGCCTAGAAGTACCAACCTGAACTGTGAAGTTGCAGGATGTGTGAGAGTGACAGAAAGGGTCATGTATGAATAAATAAAGTAGTAATAACCCCTGAATATAGTAGCCCCAGTGTGTTTCTACAGAACTAAATGCATGTGGGAAGTACATCTTAATATCCCAAACTGATTTCAGTGTGTCAGAATCTGGAATGTGTAGGCCAAAGTCTGTATGGTGATCACAGTATACAATTTGCAGATAGAATGAATGATTATCTGACAGACTAAACAGCCATAGTTGTCCCCTGTCTTGTCATCAAAGTGTAGCAGGATGATGTATCTGATCAGATTAAACATAAGTAGGATAGTGATGTATTCGTAACAGGTGTAGCATGACAGTCAAATAAAGATAATTTGAAACATCAGCCTCAACTTAATTGTGTACCTATTACAAATGTTAATCAATGTGTAACATATGAATGTGTCATCTCTGTCTATCTCCACCCAACCCTATAATTCCATATAACAACACCCACTAAATAATGGTATGTGAACATTTCATTAATCATGGACATTTGTCCGTTTCCAAAATATATGCATGCCTGTTTGTGCATGTGCCCTGTTCATACTTGCAAATTTGATGGCCTGTTGCCATTAATCAACCCTGCATGTTGTTTGACTGTGTATTTCTGTTCAAATAATGCATGTGATATTGATATGCCCCATGTTCAATGGTGTTAATATCTGGGTGTTTGTTTGATGGGAATACCAATGCATGCTGTTACAACTAATCTGAATGGAATAAAATGCCACTAACCCAAACTAACATAACTACTCACAAACCTAGAACGCTTGGGAAGGCAGGTCCCAGCGGACCCACCTCTCCCACCTCAGCTGGCAACTGCACCTGGCACTAGTGCCCAGGCCGGACCCCCCTCCAGTGGCCCTGTGCCACCTTCGGGTGGAAGCGCTGCAGGGGATGGGGCCCGTCCCCCCTCTGCAAGTGTGGCCGGAGGGGTTCGTCCACTCACCCTCCAAGGTGTCCGGTCTGTGGTGCGAAGGGAGATCCAAGACTCTGTTCTTGGGCCCCTACGCCAGCTCGAGGCTCGTGTGGCACAGCTAACGGCCCCGGCCATTGCCCTGCCTACACAGCCCCCAGCACAGCCCCGTCCTGGGCTGTGAAGGAACAGTGACAACTGCCTATGGGTGGGGATATCAGTTCCACTGTTGCCATCTGTGGGCTCATGCATCTCGGATATCCCAACCTCCGTTTCCGTCAATTGTGTAACTCCCCCACGTGTGTCATACACCGGCCCTGTATGCGTCTTGTCTGTCTTGTCTGTTAACCTACCCAACCTACCTCCCCAGCTATACCGACTTCCTTCACCTGACATACCACTCTCACCTGGAAAAAAAAAAGGGCACTCTGTACCCACAAAAAAATTACGCCCAATACATAGCTGTCCATGTCGCACACATGTCTGCTTGACATTGAAACAGTTAATTACAATTGGCTCTACAACAAATATTAATGTTGTCCTGACACCTCTCTCAGGGGTGAAAGGTTTCCAATGTCTCACCAAAATACATGGAAATGCACAGCTGTTGCTGCCAAAGACATGGGCATCTATGGGCCTTACCTACATCCCTCCTGCAAATCCCACGCTTGTTTCCCTACTGTCTTACCCTCTTTGTGACCCCTTTTCACCACTTTCCTGTCACCCCTTTTTCTTTTCTTTCAAAGAAATTAGCGGGTGTGCTTGTGTTAGCGGAGCTCACCGTCAGTCGCATGCGTGAGCTCAGCATAAGCAGACCTGGTTTAAAGTGCTTAAAAGTGCCTTTATGGCACTTTGATTGACAGGTCCTGTACTCAGTTTGAAAGTTTGCAAAGAAAAATAAGTTCCCACTGTCAGTCTCGAACCCAGGACCTTGGTAACATTAGTCTGTATGACCTACCACTAAGCCATGCTTGCCTTACAAGAACACAGTGCTAAAGTAAATATAACATGTAATAGTAAAAATCAGTATAAAAGCAATATAGGAGATGTACTATCTGAAGCATGTCAGGCAGAGTTTTAATGGCCAAATTACTGGATTCCCATACTAGGTCAGTGTTAACAGAAACAGCCCTGCTACTTGTTAGCTTGTACATAATAAAGTAAGGTAATGTACATATATGAAGGTACGTATATCTACACATACAGATATATAAATATATCTAAATACATATGAAATATAGTTGTAGGTGTCAGTATCCATACACACTCACTACAGGAAACAGTGAATATAAATGCAGCAACCTGAATCTGCAACACAGCCTGACACCTATGTGAC
The DNA here is from genome assembly GCF_019279795.1 of Protopterus annectens. Taxonomy (NCBI): domain Eukaryota; kingdom Metazoa; phylum Chordata; order Ceratodontiformes; family Protopteridae; genus Protopterus; species Protopterus annectens. The sequence goes on along the minus strand of NC_056730.1, from coordinate 974,983,376 downwards.
CTACTTACCCTTCTAACTGCTTAAAGGTGGCCTCAGCACTTTGATTGACAGGCCCTGTACTCAGTTTGAAAGCTTGCAAATAAAAATAAATTCCCACTGTCAGTCTCAAACCCAGGACCTTGGTAACATTAGTCTGTATGACCTACCACTAAGCCATGCCAGCCTTACAAGAGTACAGTGCTAAAATAAATATAACATGTAATAGTAGGAATCAGTATAAAGGCAATATAGGAGGTGTACTATCCAAAGCATGTCAGGTAGAGTTTCAATGGCCAAATTATTGGATTCCCATACTAGTTCAGTGTTAACAGAAACAGCCCTGCTACTTGTTAGCTTGTACATAATAAAGTAAGGTAATGTACATATATGAAGGTATGTATAGCTACACATACATATATATAAATATATATTAATACATATGAAAGATAGTTGTAGGTGTCAGTATCCATACACACTCACTACAGGAAACAGTGAACATAAATGCAGCAACCAGAATCTGCAACACAGCCTGGCTCCTGTGAGACCTACTAACCCCTTTAACTGCTTAAAGGTGCCTCCAGCACTTTGATTGATAGGCCCTATACTCAAGTCAAAAGCAGAATATAAGCATACTAGTAGGCCCTACCACAAGACCATTGTAACACTAGTCTGTATGACCTACCACTAAGCCATGACTCTCATACAGGAATATAGTGCTAAATAAGTGGAACATGTAATAGTAGGAATGAAGATAAAGGCAATATAGTATGTCTACTACCCAAAGCATGTCAGGCAGACGTTTATAGTCCCAATTACTGGATTCCCATACTAGTGTAGTGTTAATAGAAACAGCCCTGCTAAATGTTAGCTTGTACCCAATAATGTCAGCTAATGTACATATATGAAAGTATGTATATGTACACAGATATATATATATTTATATAGCAATACATATGACATATAGTTGTAGGTGTCAGTATGCAGACACACTCACTACAGGGAACAGGCAAGAGAAATGCAGCAACCTGAATCTACAACACAGCATGAAGCATGGGAGATGTACTAACCTTCACACTCACAGAACACTGTCAACAGCATACCAGCATGGTCCACACCCTACAATCTGAAAGGGCAACGCCTATCTCACATACCCGTTTATAGCAGTGTCCTGAAATCACAGTGAGACATGCAATCAGTACACACCTGGCTGCATGTAATTAGGAAATGCTGTCTTACAATTGGTGCAGAGGCCATCACATGGACCTATGCAGATACCTACAAAAGCATTGAGTACCCACACTACACTCATGCAATACATTCATTGCACAAAACCTACAGAGAAAGAGTGAGAGAGACAGAGAGAGAAGCAAACAAATATAATGACAGCCAGCAGCAAAAGCAGCAGCAAGCAGCAAGCAGCAAGCAGCAAGGAGCAAGCAGCAACAAGCACCACTGGCACAACAACAGCTGCCACAAACACAGGTAATGCAAACTAGCAGGTTAATCCTGTGTATACTGTGACACCTCCAAATGTATCATAGTTCACTATCTATAGGTATGTCCATGAGATAGGTTGTGTGTACATAGTCCTGAAATATAAACATATGTAATATTGCTGTACATGTTGCCCATACTTAACACTTCCATAGCTTAGAACACAAGGCCAGTTGTGCATATGATGCAGTAGTTCCCAGGGTCAGTAGAGGTTCCTCCTCATTGGTGTGGGACCACTGTGTATGTATGGCACTGTTCAGGTACATATCCTGTAGTATGGCCAGGGATTAATATCAGTCTGTCATGTGGTGCTATGTCCTCCAGGGGTGAATGTAGCACACATCCAGAGATACCATTTCGTAACAGTGATGCTATGTGTTCCGCAATGATGAAGGTGGCTCTCACCTGGACATGTGAGAGGATAGGGAGGTGACAGTCATCTGGGATAACTAATACCACATGTGTAGGAGAATGGGGGTACCTGCACCTAAACTGTCTGCAACAATGTAGCCAATATCTGTGCATTTGGTGAATGTGAAGCATCTTAACACTGCTGACCACAGATGCCTTGCTGTCATGTGAATCTGCCCTGTGCTGCAGTAGCCTCCTACTATTGTTATACAATATGCCTGTATCTGTACTCCACTGGACAGGATTAATAAGTGGTGTGCAGTTGTTCTGGGTTAGATATGTGTGTGCACAGTACATGCAGTATGTGGGATGTCTGTGGTAAGCATATGCAAAGGTGCTGGTGGTGTGTGTTGTGGCTTCCACTGGCCCAATGGGCTGCATGGATAGCATCACTGTCATAACTACTGAATAACTGTGTAATTAAATGCATACATAGCAAGGTAGTGTACTGTGCTTGTGGTGTTGTTCGGATTTGTAAATCCAGGCTGAGTAATGTGTGCACATCACAGGGTTGGGTTGGATGGCAACACACATCCAGTATGTAGGGATGAACACCCAGAATGTGTCAGGCGTGTCGCCTGTGCAGGTATCCGGCCATTACCTGTGCATCCCCCACAACACACACACATGCAACATATGGCAGAAGTACTATAGCAGTACACACATGTTCATAGGTTCATACTAGACTATTTGCCCTAGGGCATTGGTAAGCCTAGTAGAATGTGTTTGTCTTTCGCCACCCAATTACAAGTTATGCTGCTATGCCCTTGTCCGATGTTAGTATACTGTGCCTCTGTCCAACAGTGACATAGAAGTGATACCTGGGGTACAACTATGATCTACATCCAGTCATCCAGATTCCTATGGAAGAGAGTCAATGAGGGACTCTACCTAACCTGTAGTGTGAGCTCATTACAGAGTGAAGGGAGCCTCTCGGTTAGGAATATGCCCCTCCAGCATGTCCATGTATGTCAGTGCTGAGGTCCAGCTCTCCTGAGTATGTGGCTGTATGGGACTCTGATTGCCTGAGGTGCAGCATGTTCATTACTGCTGGGTAGGACATGGCTGTATATGGCACGCACAGATTGCCTCTGAACAGGCAATAAGCCACTGAGTCCAGCTGGATTTACTTTACCTGGGCAGCATATGACATCTGTGTGAGCCATTGCATCCCCTTGATGAGGTACTGTTGTCCTGTACCAGTTGCTGTGGGTGTCTGGTTAGGTACATCCCAAAAGGTGCATTATGCAATTATAGGCTTGATGATGGATGAGTAAAGAGGCACAATGACCTCCACTGCCATACATGTGAATCCCTCATGATTAGCTGGGCTATATAACATGTCTCTCAATCCACATTGGCCATGTGGTTGACAAATGACAGACCGCTACCATGTTTCTTCCCCAGGTCCCCAACTACGTCTTCTTTACTCAATGGCCTAACACCTATGTTGTACTGTGCCACCAATGTGGAGGCGTGGGAATCTGCATTGACTACTGATACTCCCCCTCCTTTGTTCAAGTGTTGGGGCTGACAAGAATGGTAACAGCTATAACCTGGTAGTACTGGTGTGCTCCTGTGAAACCTGAAACAGGTACATGTTAATGCACAGATATCGATGTCCAGAATGTCAAGTAGGGTTTTGAGTGCGTGCATCCTTAGGTCTAGACTTCTGGTGTTGAGTAGCATCACTCTTACTTCCTCATCCTTTGTGATACAAATGGATGTGGGTTTGCCTTATGAGCCTTGCCTAATACAGGCAGTATGGGTGTAGCAAGAGGCTCCACCAAATTCCAATAGGACAGGGGCAACAGGTGCAAGCTGTCCCTAGCAAAGCATACCACCCCAAGATGGCAGGCATTGGCACACCTGTGAATGACACCAGTATGTCAGTCAATTGTTGGAAGGGATCATCGTGCCTTGATATTGTGGCATGGTTCTAGGTGAGGGTAGGATGCTACTCAAGGTCAGGGTCAAACTGTCTTGGGCTACATGCTCAGAGAGCTCTGTACTGTCTCATGTCATGTAGTCCAGGGAGGAATGTGTCAGGCCATTCACACCAGCATGGACATTGACTGAGTCATACCTGTACTTGCCTTGGGGTTACCTGAGTGTTTGTGTTATGTGGCAGGTCATAGTGGCCGACAGGCTGCACACCGTGACCCTCACCTCATTAAGCCTGGTGAATGTGATGTTAGTGTGCCTGATGATAGAGGCACCTAGTACAGGTGTATGAGGTGTGTTGTTTACTGTTAATGGCTGTGAGTGTTCAGCACATTGGCTTTGTGTGATATGTGTTGCACATGTTCGTTTCCGTGGTAGTGGTTGCATGGATGTCTGCTTAGGAGGTCTCTGCTGCATAGGCATAGCTGTGGTCCGAGCCTACAAGTATGTTCATGTGTGATCATGTGTTAGGTCCGCTGTTGTGGTAGGTCTATGTGAGACTGGAAGTGTAGTGTGTGGTCTCCTTGGCCACCTGACTGGTTATGGCAGTATTGAGTAGACAGAGCCTAGCCTCCAGTTTGGTATATGGTTGCATCACTCACATGAGATTGAATTTGTTGTTAGGAGGAGAGGGTTGTCTGTGTACATGCATCTGTTCCAACATTGTCTCTGAGTACCACACTCACCAGCTGGACTGGGGAGGAACTGACAACTGACCTCTGGACATGCTAGAATACTATTCTGAATTCTGTAATAATTAATGATTGAAAACAAGGTCCAGTGGGGAGTGAGGGTGTACTGACATTACCTACAACTGCTGACTGATATAAAAGCGTCAGTGAGCAAGTGCCAGGTAACCTAAGTGCAATGTGTCACAATTAAGTAAATGCAACAATGAGAAGCAGTCACTTGCTGTCATGTGTAACATGGAAATACGTACAGTAAGCAATGCAGATATCAGTAGTGAGTCACAGACGTGTTGACAAGCTGTGTACTATGTGGAAGTAGCATACCAGTGAAATAACAAGCTAACAAATAACAAGCATATAAACAAAGGTAGATCCAGGAGGCCTGGATGTAGTGGTTGCTACAGCAAACAAGGTGTAGCAATGTCAGTAAGATACAGCTCAGATATGCAGGCACTATAAACCTGAAACCAGATGTCCCCAGCTATGAATGGCAGAGTACAGCCTATTGTCACACACGAGTGCAGACCACAAACCTTGTTAATGTTAAATAACTGGCCTGAAGGCCAACTGCCCATACCAGAACTAACACACTTGTACACTGGGCCCTCAATCAGCAGTTCCCAACTTCAATGGATGAAAGATATGTGTCCTGCCACCACAGTGCTTGCCACCAACCTCCCTAATGTAAAACAACTGGTCTGAAGGCCAAGTGCTTAGTACAAATGACATAGAATGATAGCTACACTGTAATCAAGTTTTAACCAAGCAGTAATAAGTAGAAGTTAATACTCCCTGTATAGAATGTGTACCATGTATTGTTGAGATACTATGCTGATAACCTGTTTGTGTACCTTTCCAGCTTGACATGGCTCCAAAAAGGAACCCATCATATTCTGCTGCAGAGGATGACGTGATTCACTGGAGCCTGGTGCGTGACTATGCCATCCTGTTCTCACGCACCACCCAGAATCAGCAGGAGAGGTCTGCACTGTGGCAAAACCTCGTTAGCAGGATAAATGATGTTGGCATGCATGATAGGACATATGAGCAGGTGAGACATCACTGCAGTGATTTGATAAGAAATGTCCGCCAGCGTGCTGCAGATATCCGCAGGCAACAGGTTGCCACAGGTGGTGGCCACACATCCCCCCCTCACCAGACAGGAGGGGCTACTGCTAAGTGTTGTGGATCCAGCCCCAGAACAACAACAGCAACACCCATGCATCATGATGGAGGTTGGATCCACACAGCAGCAAGACACTGAGCGTGCAGGTAAGATGCCATATTCATTTATTGTTATTACTTTTACATTTGTTGACCCAGATAGTCTAGCTGGATATATGTCCATTTTCAGTAGAGGCCTGTGGAGAAAAGCTCCACACATAACATAATAAAGGCAGACAGACAAGTTGTTAATACAGACAGCCAACATGATAGAATTGTACACCAGCCTGTTAACTAAATCAACATACATGTAAGGAACTCAAACAGTTTAGAGTCATACACAATATACCGTTGGTTTAAAAGCAATCCTACCTAAAGCATAACGGTTATGCAATAAGGCAAAAGCCAGATACATAATAGTTAGGGCTCAGAAGGGTAGAGAAGTAGAAGGAGTATGAAAGATACAATGATATGGAAGAGGCAGGAGTCAAGAAGGGAAGTGAGGAAAAGAAGGAAGACAGTCAAGAGGATGTGGGAGGGATGGGAGAAGTAGGTCAGAGCATAGAAGGACATCAAGGTGAAAGAAACAGGGTAGAAGCTAGTTTCTATGCACAATGAGGGGTTAAAGGTAAAGAGAGGGTAGGGAGAGGGACGTTAGCCTGTACTCCAAGAAGAACAAAGCCAGTGGTTTGGGAAGTACAGTTTGAGGTGTCGTTTGAAGAGAGGTAAGGGTGAGATTAGAGTTAACCCCTGGTATGTACATATGACTGTTCTGTACACTGTTACTTCATGCACGCATAAGGTGTGCATGTGGTATGTATCTGTCATCATGATATATATACAGACATTATGTGCAGCTGATGTGTATAAGGGAACTAGTGTACTACTGTACTGTATCATGTGCAAAACAAATGGCACACATGTGCCCACTGACATTACTCTCTTCACACTTCCAGGTCCCTCCCATCTAGCAACGAGGCAGGCCATACATGCTGGTGAGTCTTTTTAACATTATCTGTAGAGCAATTTAGAAAACTAGGAAGAGTAGTGTAACTCTGTAATAGACTTGCTGGTGACTGTGTTCACAATACCCGTAATACAGTTGTAGTAGATTGAGTAGTGTAACACGGTACTGATGTTTGTGTTTACTGTGGGGTGTGCATGTGTGCAAGCGTGCCTGTGCCCAAGTGTGCATGTGTGTTAGTGTCCATGAGTGCATGTGTCCATTTCTGAATGTGTGCATTAGTATTGAAATGCATCTCTGTCAAATATGTATGGAGACTGTAATCTGTGTTCCAAGTTTTCCTCCTGTAGGTTCTGGTGCTGCTCTGGTGACCTGCAGCAGGGAACCTGAATCTTGTGCCCCAGGTACTGATGATGATGAAATGTCTGTAATGGTGCAGGAAGGTGTGTCTGGGTCCACCATTGGTCAGCCAATTGACAGTACACAGCTTTCAACCCGTCAATGCACAGTCATCCTGCCGTTACATCCTTTGTCACCATTGTCCCTAGGTGATGGACAGTCTGCAGTGGGCATAGATCAGGGTAATGTGGTACCTGTGGTACATGCATCCCCACAAGGCAGCCATGAGCAGGGGCCTCCAATGGTACCACGCAGACAGTCGCCCATGGGTTCTCGTGGGGGCATCCGTGGCCGTACTGCCTCTGGCCGACGTGCCCAAGGAGGTATGTCAACCTCCACTATGTTTCGAACTGTCATGCAGGCACAGGCACGTATGGAAAGGTACACCAGACAGGGTCTGAGGGAGCTGAGAGAATGTCGCACAGCCATGACAGATGGCATGCGTGACGTTGCGAATGCTATCCGTAACTTAACAGATGTTGTTGACAGACGTTGTGGGGGCATAGAACAACTGCTCCACAAGCAGATGTCCATGGGCCAGGGACATGGTGTGCGTTTGCGACGTCGACGTGGCCGTATGCCAGCAACAGCACCAGCTGGCAGTGGCCGCAGACGACAACAGGCCCACTCGCACCTCAAGTGCCAGCACCAGCCCCAGCAATGCTGGGTCTGTGCTGTCATCAAGACGCCCCAGGAGACCACGTGCACGTGGCTCTGGACAGTCCCAACAGGGAACTGTGTCCAGTCAACACACCCCTGCTTCCGATGACAGTACCCAGTCTGGGTTAGTACCGGATACGGCCCGTAGCACCCCTGCCAGGCACAGGTACCGTGTCCGTGCCCACAGACACTGATCTGGATGACCTGACAGGTGCAGTCTGTGGCTGTCCACAAAACCCTGTACATGGCAGCCATTATGTGGGACTGTGTGCATGCTTACACACATGCAGAAACCTAACACCTAGGGCAAACACATACACACACACACTGCACCAACACCGGTCCACCCTGTACTGCTGCCCCTCACAAACACACATACACACACATGTCAATTGGTGTTACCAGTGGCTAGCTTGGGCATACCTAACCCACACCCTGTGCATATGATGACACTGTGCCACCTCCTGCATACTACAACATCGGTGCAGGTAAAGGTAAACACGTTGCTGATGCACAGGGTGACTACATAGATGTGTATAAGTAGTAACATGTTGGTAACTGTTCACTGTTCCAGTATAATTGTGTGTATATCCCAGCAGTCCTGCTGCAGTAACTGTATGACTGTCCTCAATTGTTATATGCACCCATACTACTTACCAAAGTGTACCAGCTGCACACCATCACATGCTAACATTGACTATGGCAATGCATCTTGTGCTGTTACGTAGATTCAGCTATATGTAACTGTTCTGTCACACATGCATTTATACACACCCTGCTACCCACACACATGCACACGCTCACCTGCCATTCCCATTATTTATCACCCTACATGAGTAGCTGTTGATACATGACAGGTACACATTTGAGAAGTGCACTATGTTGTTTACTACTGGCGTCCCCTTCTCTACCTGTACTCACAGGGTGCAGGCAACCTCATCGGTTGAAAGATGTAATGTGCATCAGGTACTGTAGTACCCTGATTGCCACATCAAACATGTTTCCCATATGGAAATGCACACACAGACACATCCCACATCCACACACTTGCCACATTCAGGCTTCAGAGCACTATCTAGGTATATTTGGGTACATGTGCGTGTTACAGTAGCATGTAACACTATACTGAGTACTGGCAGTTGTCTGTTGTCATGTTGTCTGTATAGAATAAAAGAATTGTTTGATTATCCTACTCCGTTTTGTGGACATTACTTGAAGAAGTGTTACCTTACATGTGTTATTGGTACCACCACCTTCTCTTTTGTAGTTTTGTTTGTATAGGGTGCTATCAACATCACTGCTTGTGAAGGGTAATGACCACCCTGCAGTGCATAGCCCCATGTGGCAAAAGCCACATCCCACCCCATCATTGTGCACACACACTAACCCCACCAACAGTAAAACACATACTTTCCATTTGCAAGATTCAAACCCATACCCAACTGTGTTATGACAGTAGAAACAGGCACATTAGCAGAGTGTGCTATTTGCAGTAGTTGGAGAAATCCCTACTAATGCTGTACTTAGAGGGTGCTGACATCATCTGTGTGTAGGAGGAGGGATGTGCACCCTGTAGTGTGTTCTCCCAGTTGTCAAAAGGCAGTTAACCCTCCCAGCATAGTGCACACACATAAACCCCACTCATACTAACACACATATATTCCTTTTGCAGGATTCAAACCCCTACCTAACTACGTTATGACACTGGAGAAAGACGCATTAGCATAGCGCGCTATGCGAATTACTGAAGGACTTTACTGCAGGTAATATAGTTATACAGTCCTGACATCATCAGTGTTTCAAAAAGGGAATCTGCATCCTGTACTGTACTGTCACAGTTGCTAATAGGGACATTTCCAACACACACATCGATGTGTTTGAGGTTTGCATATGTGGGGGATCCAGTACTCCAGTGTGATGAGTATATGGTTTGATTGCAACAATGAGGGATATACTCCGAGTGGTGAGCTGTTTGTACTCATGGTTGTGATGATCAGGTCTAGTATATCTTCCCTCTTGTGGGAAGGTTGGTTACCTGTTCCATAGCCAAAGAATGTATGATCTATGTGAACCCTAGAGCTTGGGTATTGTGGCTTGTGTAATGTTCACAGTCTATGTTTGGGTAGCTAACGTCACCCAGTATGATGGTGTTTGCAGAGTAATCTAAACTGTCCTGTGTCAGCATGAAGGCTGTGTGGGAGTCCTGAGTTTGAGAGGGTGCTGTAAGAGCTCCTCTGTGTCTCTTGCCATGTGGTCCAGGGAGGTACGTCTCAGGTTGTTTGCACCAGCATGGACAATGTCTGCCTCATAGCTGTACTTGCTGTGGAGTGACCTGTGTGCCTGTGTTATGTGGCACATGCTATCACCCGACAAGTAGATAACTGTGACCCTCACCGTGCTCTGTCTGGAGGGGCACGTCTGTCAACAGCTCATGTCAAGCAAGTTCACACCCCTCATAAATGATGTGGAAACTTTCAAAGGCCCAAGGCCTGTTGACAATATGGACCAGACTGCAGATACCTCTATAAAGGCATTCTATGGACACATTCAGGAATGCATGGATCATGAAGCCATATATGAAAGCATGACCCAATTCTCCAAAGGCAGATGTCCTGGGTGCGGACACCAGCCATAAACACACTATACAATAGAAGGATGACGCCACTACATGATACAACAACCTCCCAAAATGTGAAGGCACCACTGATGAGTATTGGAAGACAACTACAGGCACCCATATGATTGTCTAAGGCCATCTTTGAGAGAGGGTTCCACAAGCCACTGAGGATAATCACAAGGCTGCCTGTAGTTATGTCAGTAACCTGGGTGGTACTACCCAGATATGCTCAGAGGTAATCCAAGATGTCACACAAAATACAAAACATGCAGACATTGCCATCATCCTAGTGGGCAGGTTCAATGCTGCCTTCTCCCCACCACACCAAAGGGCACATATGTCTCGTGGCACAGTGCTGCCCCCCCCTGACATCACAGATGCTCAGGTAAGAGATGCCCTTCCCAAAGCAATAAACACTGCATCAATGGGACCAGACAGTGTCCCAGGCTGTGTCCTACATGAACCATGAGAAGAGCTACACCCAGACATAACACCACTGTTCAATCCCAGCCTTAATACACGGTATGTGGCCAGAGAGTGGCATACAGCAACAGTGGTCCCTCAACATTCAGGTGGTGCCTTCACGGATCCTGGACACTACTCACCCCATATGTCTGACTAGCTTTGTCTGCAATGCTATGGCAAGGATCATCATGAACCTCACATATCTAGATATTGTGGACCTACAGACATGTCACCATACACAGTTTGGCTTTGTCAATGGCAAATCCTGCCTCTCCAACCAGTTTGATTTCTTTGAAACAGTCACCAAGGCCACTGTCAAGGGGAAGGAGGTGTACACAGCCTACCTGAACCTTGCATAAGCCTTGGATACAATACCCCAGTTGTGCATTCTAGGGAAGCTCACCAGTGTACATATTAACCCCTATGTCACTATGGGTATTGCACAGTGGCTCAAGGGCAGAACATACATGGTAGAATTGCTGGAGCCATGTCAGCCTCCAACCTGGTACAAGTGGTGTCCCACAAGGCACAGCCCTGGGAGCTGTCATCTTCATTATATATTTATCATAGGTACAGGCCAACATGGAAGTACTGTGGCACTGCAAGTCGCAGGTGACTGCAAACCGGACACCATAATCAACTCACCAGCTAACACACGCACCCTCCAAAAGGGATTCTTGGAAACACACGACTTGTGCCACAGCCATGGCCTCAACGTGAATGACAGAAAGCGTATAGTCATCCCCTTTGTCAAACACAGAGTGACCACAACGTACCACATATGTGTTAATCCATTAAGTGCAGACGAAGGAATTATGGACCTTGGGGTACACAGGTTGATAGCATTCTACCATTTGACAACAACATGGACAAAGTGGTTAGGTAAGCATGTTATATGGGCCACATCATCATGGGATCCACATGTAGATCAGGGGTGGACATTGTGCCCCTTTACTCATCCCTCATCATGCTCATAATTGACTATGATGAACCTCTCGGCATGCACCTTACCAGACACCTGCAGCAACTGGAGATACCACATATGTACCTCGACAAGGGGATCAAAGGGCTCAAACAGATGCCACATACTGACTGGTTAAAGTAACAGCAGCTCTACTCAGTGACATACTGCCTCTTCATAGGCAATCTGTGCCTGACATAGAAGGCCAGGTCATACCCTCAGTTAATGGCCATGCTGCATCTCAGCATATCCAGATCCCACCAGGATACACACTGGAAATACTTGAACCTCAGGAGTGATATACACAGGACATGCTGGAGGGGCACATTCACAACTCAGAGGCTCCCTTCATTCCGGAATATTATCCCAATAGAGGTTAGGCAGACTGACTCAGTGACTATCTTCAAGAGTGATATTAATGACAGGATGTGACATTGTAGGGTTACCCTGGGTATCACTTATGTGTCACTGTGAGACAGAGGCACAGTATACTAACCTTGGAAAAGGGCATAGCAAGACAGATTCACAATGCATGTTAAAAGGCACACACATTCTGGCTAGGTGGATACATGCCCTGGGCAGACATCCCTGTACGAACCTATGGACCTATGTATCTTTATCACCATTGTCCCTATGTGCACAGTGGCTTAATCACCAATGTAATCTCAATACTATGGTAGCATGTGCAAAGGTCAGTTGTCAGTCACCTCTATGGTACAGTTGTGGAATATGTGTGTCATGTAGTAATGTCACAGCTGCCACATGTACACAGTCAACCCTATCCCCTACCCATGGATGTACATCACATGTATGAGATGGAAACACATGGCCAAACTGTGGACTAAGCACTCTGAACCCAGTACTGGCATAACCTGTCTGGTGGCATGAAATACTACAGTGACAGCAATACCAATCTGATGTGGGCCTACACGGACAGCAATACAAGCATGGAAACACAACAGGTCAGTTGTGATGCCTAAGGATAGCATCCTGCATGACTGGCAGACATCTCTGCAGCTGGCACACAGGCATACATTAGGCCTGCACACAGCACGCATAACACATAGCACACAAATCCTGTGTGTCAAACAAGCACAGTCTGTACAGCTATACAACACTACTGCCGCAGTTGTGTTAGGTACTTTTATTGTCCAGTACAGTGAGACAATGCTCACCAGGCTGGAAAAGGTGTAGGTCACAGTGATATGCTCATGAGGCACTATGGTTCACCACATAACACAAACATACAAGTCAGTCAGATGCATGGACACATATGACTCAGTCATTGTCCATGCCACCACAGCTGATGTGGGATGTCCCTCACTGGGATACATGATAGGGAACATGGAAGGGATCACTGAGCAAGTGACACAGGCTGGTAGACCCCTGACCTTGGTTGGCATCAGACCCTCACCAGGGATTCTGACAAATTACTGAATGCTAATGACTTAGTGTAGCTACAAAACCCTAGCTGAATGGTTCTTAGCATGCAGTCACTGCATTGCTATGGAATACTGTCTTACCACTCCCACAACAGGTGAAAACATGCAACTCCTGTACATCAACAACATGTAGACTATATGCCCCAGACCAGGTGTGCATCCCTCACTACTAGGCTGATACACACTTACACACACACTTACCCCCCTTCACACACACTTGCCACCTGCTGGATTCAAACCCCTACCTAACTATTTTATGACACTAGAGACGGATGCATTAGCACAGCGCGCTATTTGCATTACTGGGAGGTTTACTTTCCCCTGATATACTTATAGGGTGCTGACATCATCAGAGTTTAGAAAGTGGAATGATCATCCTGTGGTGTGTTTTCCCAGTTGCCAAAAGGGATGTTTCGTTCATACACACTTACACCCCTTCATACACACTTACCACCTGCTGGTTTCAAACTCCTACCTAACTATGTTATGACACTACAGACGGACGTATTAGCACAGCGCGCTATTCGCATTACTGGGAGGTTTCCTTTCCCCTGATTTACTTATAGGGTGCTGACATCATCAGAGTTTAGAAAGTGGAATGATCATCCTGTGGTGTATTTTCCCAGTTGCCAAAAGGGATGTTTCTTTCATACACACACACTTACCCCCCTTCACACACACTTGCCACCTACTGGATTCAAACCCCTATTTAACTATTTTATGACACTTGAGACGGACGCATTAGCATAGCGCGCTATTCGCATTACTGGGAGGTTTCCTTTCCCCTGATATACTTATAGGGTGCTGACATCATCAGAGTTTAGAAAGTGGAATGATCATCCTGTGGTATATTTTCCCAGTTGCCAAAAGGGATGTTTCTTTCATACACACACACTTACCTCCCTTCACACACACTTGCCACCTGCTGGATTCAAACCCCTACCTAACTATGTTATGACACTAGAGACGGACAAATTAGCAGAGCGCGCTATTCGGATTACTGGGAGGTTTCCTTTCCCCTGATATACTTATAGGGTGCTGACATCATCAGAGTTTAGAAAGTGGAATGATCATCCTGTGGTGTGTTTTCCCAGTTGCCAAAAGGGATGTTTCTTTCATACACACTTAACACCCTTTACACTCATTTGCCACCTGCTGGATTCAAACCCCTACCTAACTATGTTATAACACTACAGACAGATGCATTAGCGGAGCACGCTATTCAGATTACTGAGAGATTCCTTTTCTCCGATATACTTATAGGGTGCTTACATGATCAGTGTCTAGAAAGGGGAATGAGCATCCTCTGGTGTGTTTTCACAGTTGCTAGGAGTAACATTTGGACCAAGTGTGTGAGCATGCCCAGTTCAGCCTTCCCATGGCATGTTGTGTGAAAGATGTCTCATTTATCTAAGTGTGTGAGCATGCCCAGTGTGGGCTTTACATATGTTGAACTCTGCAGCCCATCACATTTGTGGATGAGTGTGACCTTCAACAAATACCTCCACTTTATGGTTGTGTGTTCTGTGCCATGTTGTGTAGTTACTGTCGAATGCTTTTGTGTGAACAAAACAGGGAGTATACTGTGCCTGCAGGTTTTGCATGGGATACTTTGCACACAATTGTCAACATCCGTTCATACTGACCTAACACTGTAGCACTGTATAGTGTAGTGTTTCAGTACTTTCACTGTGGTGGTCAGTATCCTGGGCTTTAGTCCTATCACCGCTTTACATTTCCATAGTGTGCACAACAGCCTGGTTAGGGTCCAGTTGTGCACATCTGCACAAAGGCAGTGCCTCTACAGACCCTGGTAATTACTGCCCCATAAGCTTAACAAGTGTAGTCTGCAAATCTATGGAGAGGATCATAATTGAGCTCATAAACAAAGATATAGGGGACATGCAGACATTGTACCCATCCCATTTTGGCTTGGTCAGGGGCAGATCATGCCTTTTGTACTGGGTTGGCATCTTCAAATTGGTCACTTAGGCCATTGTTGGGGAAAGGCAGTCCATACAGCCTACCTTGGCCTTGCAAACACTTTCAACACAATACCCCACTCAGGTATTGTGGAAACCCCTAACAACTGAAATGTAAACCCATATGTCACAAGATGGGTTGCAAACTGGCTTAAGGATGGGACCCACACGGTTAGAGTTGCTGGCACTATGTTAGACTCCAGGCTGGTCACAGGTGGTGTCACACAGGGCTCAGTCCTTGGCCCCCATTGTTTGTCATGTACTTCCCAGAAGTACAGGCCAACATGGGAGGACTTTGGCTGACAATGTTTGCAGATGACTGCACACTGGGCACCATGGTGGACAGTGCATCACACATGGATATCCTTCAGAAGGGACTCACAGTAACTGATAGCTGGTGCCAGGGCCATGGCCTGAAGTCAAAGTGCACAACATGTGTAGACATACCCTTCAGGAAAAGCAAGGTGACCCCAAGCTACCATATAGGTGGCAATCCTCTAAGCACAGAGGAGGTTATCATGGACCTGGGGACCCAGGTTGACAGTCGCCGTTCTTCTGAGACTCACATTGCTAAAGTGGCTAGAAAGACCTTCTACATTGCCCACCTGCTCAGGATGGGATTCACATCCAGATCTAGTGGGTCATTGTTCCCCTGTACTCTTCACTTATCAGACCAGTGATCGAGTCAAATGCCCTATTCTGGCTGTATGTCACCCAACATCTGCAGCAATTGCAGACACCCTGAATGTCCCCCACCTAAAGGATCAAGGAACCCCAACAGCTGTCATATGCTGCCAGATTGAAGACACTCCCACTCTATTCACTCACATACCGTCTGCTTAGAGGTGACATGTGCCTGACATGCGAGGCCATGTCCAAACAGGGATTAATGGACATGCTCCACCTCAGAATCGGCAGATCCACCTGAACCACTAGTGCAGGTGACTTACACCTTAGCAGGGTTGTATGTTGGACATGTTGGAGGGGTGAAGTTATCACCCAGAGACTCCCTATGCTGTGTAATAAAATCCCGGTCCATGTGAGGCAGAGCACCTTGCTAGCTGTGTTCAAGAGGTATCTTGACCTGTGGATGGAAGGTCATACATTTAACCCAGGGATCGTCACAGTGTCACTGCTGGAGAGAGGCATGACACAATAATGGGCACAGTACTGTTTCCATATAAGGGGTGGTGTATGCCAATGAACTCTGTGCTAGGCTTATACCTGCCTTAGGGAAGATAGCCTAGTATAAACCTATGTACCTATGAACCTATCTGACCATGTTGCATTATGTTCAGATGTGAACTACTTACAACAGCCTCATCCAACATCGGTAGTGTATTCCACAACATGGGTGTACATTGGCGAACACTACCGATGTGCCCTAGGCCATTTCTAATGCTAGTCGGAGAGTGTGTTTGTCCATCAACACATTGTAAGTGATGTTTGCCATGACATATGTCTTGTTTAGTATACTGTGCCTCTGTCTACCTGTGACCCATCTCCCATGCACTCATTAGGATTCCTGTTGAGGGGACTCAACGAGTGTCTCTACGGACAACCTGTACTGGTAGTTTACTCATGTGTGGGGGTGGCTTCTGTGTTTTGGATAATGCAGTACAGCCTGTCCTATATATGTCAGTGCTGGTGTTCAGGTCCCTCATGTGCATAGCTCCCTGCCATTCAGATTGTACAAGGTGCCGCATGTGCATTGATTCCAGCTTGGACATGGCTTTCTACATCAGGCACAGCTTGCATCTGGGTGGACAGCATGGCAGTGTGTGGAGCTGCACTCTGTGTAATCAGACTACACATTACATGTGTTCCAGCTCTGTCATACTCCTGGTGAGGTACTGTTGTGGACTTTACAGGTGCTGGATGTGTCTGCATGAGGTACACCCCACAGGGGCTGTTGTGGTCATTTCTAATGCTGATGAAAGATAACTGCAGAACCACAATGACCTCCCCTTAGCTAGATGTCAGACAGCATGGACCATGCAATCACAAATAAAAACAGGACTGTCTCCGCAAAGGGAAAGTGTCCTGTCTGGTGGACCCCAGCCATAAACAGACTGTATGACAGATGACGGTTACTAATGCAAGACAGAGCTACATCTCCAAAGGGAAGACAGCTGTGATCAGCACTAGTAGAAAGCTACATTATCTCATAAAGACATGCAAGGTCAACTTGGGGACATAAATCACCAAAGACAATGAAGGTAACCACACTGATTTCTTCAGTTATGTCAGACACCTGGTTGTGAACCCTCGGATATGCTCAGAGTTGGTACACAACAACATATATTCCAGTGACCTGACAGATATTGGCAACATTCCGGACAGCTTCAGTGCGATTTACCCCTCCCTCACCCCCAAAGAAGATAGTTATCACTGCTGTATGTAACCTCACTGTCATCTTGGATGTCCATGTGAGAGCCACACTCAGCAAAGACAAGTACACAGCATCCATGGGACCTGCTGGTATCTCCAGTTGCATGCTATGTGAACTCCAGAAGGGGCTGGACCCATTGATACAACTGCTATTTAACCTTAGTCTTGCTACAGGATATGTACCTGAACAGTGGCGTACGGCAACAGTGGTCCCACTCCACAGAGGAAATGCCTCCACAGACCATGGCAACTACCACCACACAAGCTTAACCAGCCTTGTCTGCAAAGATATGGGGAGAGTCATTATGGAGCTCTTACACAGACACATTACTGACCTACGGACCCTTGTTCCCACCTAGTTCAGCTTTGTACAGGGCAGATCCTGCCTTTTGCACCTAGTTGACTACTATGAAACAGTCAGTAGGGCCATCGATGAGGGCTACGCAGTCCACACAGCCTACCTGCACTTGGCTAAGGCCTGTGACACAATACCACACTCAGGCATCATAGCCAAGCTCAACAGCTGACATATAACGGCATATGTCGCAGGATAGGTTGCAAAATGGCTAAGAAACAGAACCCATAAAGTCAACATTGCAGGTGCCTTGTCAGATTCGAAGCCAGTCACAGGTGGTGTCCCACAAGGATGTGTCCTGGGATCCCTCTTAATTGGTATTTACTTTTCAGATGTGAAAGCAAACATAGGGGGGTTGTGGCTGACAAAGTTTGCAGATGACTGCAACCTAGGCACCATAGTGAATACATCAGCCGGTGCACAAATACTACAGAATGCCGTCACAAAGGCGGATAGCTGGTGCCAGACACATGGCCTGAAACTGAATGCAACTGATGTGTATTCATCCCCTTTGGGAGGAACAAAGTACCCACAGATCAATACATAGACAGCAACCCACTGAGCACAGACAACAAATCAGACACCTGGGGACACATGTAGATAGTGACATCTCTTTTGACACCCCTGTTGCCAAAGTGGTTAGGAAGACTTTCTATCTTGCCCACCTTATCATGGAGGGTTTTCCATCAAGATCATAGGAGGTCATTGTTCCACTATCCTTCTCCCTTATCAGGCCCATGATTGAATACAAAGCCCCATATGGTATGTACCTCACCCAGCAATTGCAACAGCTGGAGACACCCCAAAGGTACCTACCATGAAGATCAGGGTTCTTCAACACATGTCAGATGCTTCCAGAATAGAGGAAATCCAGCTTTGTTCAGTGTCATACCGCATACGTACAGGTGCCCTATGCCTGACATACAAGACCATGTCCAATCAGGATTTGGTGGACATGCTCCACTGCAAGCAATCCAAATCCACCAGAGCCATGAGAGCTGAGGATTTGAACCTCAGCACATACATGTATAGGACATGCTGGAGGGACAGAGTCATAACTCAGAGGCATCTCACACTCTAGCAGAGTATCCCAGTCCATGTTTGACAGAGTCCCTCACTGACTCTCTTCAGGAGACATCTGGACAACTGCATTTGAGACCGAGGCACAGTCATGTTATTCAATTACGTAAGGGGGTCATACTGTGTCACTACTAAATCAGAGGCACAATCATCAGAATCTATTCTGTACACTTATTACCAGTATAAGGGGTGGCAATAGCCACATCACTATGGCTAGGCTTATACATGCACTAGGGCAGATAGGCTAGTAGTAGACTATGACACTATGAAACACCGGTGTATGTGTAGCTATTGTCAATCAAACAGTATGATGTGGTTTGGGGGGCTTGATATCTCCCTGTATTCCAACATTGTTTTGTCTATTCCTTCTAGCATGTCTAGAGATCAGTTGCTAGTGTCCTCTCCTGATCAGCTGGTGAACCTGGGAATATTGAGGCAATGTTACACTTGCCTCTTGTACACTGACAACCCTCTCCTTCTGCCATAAAACACACATACATGTGAGAGATGCAACTATATAGCCAAAGTGGAGGCTGAGCTCTCTCAACATAGGACTAGCAAGACCAGAGAGAAGGTGAAGGTAACCACACACACATCACAAATCCAGTCTCACATGGCACTATCACAACTTAAGATCATACACATAGACACACAGAGACACTCTCGGAGGCTCTGATCAGGATTCTACCGGAATGGCAGTGGCCACCACAGCAGACACTCACACAACTGCCTCCACAGGGCACAGCACATGCAACACATTGACCACAGAGTCGGTGTGCCAAACAGTCACAGCCCTTAAGGCCAAAAACAATGCCAGACACACTTGTCTATGGTTACTCCATAGTCAGACACACTGGCGTCCGCTCACCAGATCGGCAATGGAGGAGGTCACAGTAAGCTGCCTATCGGGCACTGGAATCCACCACATAATGCAAGCACTCAGGTCACTCAACTGCAAATACAGGTCTGACCCAGTCATTATCCATGCTGGTGTGAACAACCTGAGATGTACCTCCCTGGACTACATGGAAAGAGACATAGAGGATCCCTCTGATTATGTAGGCCAGGCAGGTATGACCCTGACCTTCAGCAGTATCCTACCTTCACCAAGTATGATGCCACATAAACAGAGACAAGATGATCAGCTGTATTATTTTGCTTAGACTATGGTGTCATTCAAAGGGGGTCCAATGTCTGTCTGCCTGGGACGACATGCTGGACAGGCCACGGTGATTTGCAAGGGACGGCTTGCACCTGTCACCCCTGGGCTTCCGGATTTCAGATGATGCTCTTGCCACCCCCCATTGTGCCTTTTTATGCAAGATTCAGATACTACACCTACCACCCTAGAACACAGTAAAGGAAGGACACTAAGGGTACTGCTGCTCAATGCCAGAGGTCTCAACCTCAAGCTGCACACACTCTATGCCCTTCTCAGTATGTAGCACATTGATGTCTGTGCTGTGCCTGAAACCTGGTTCACAGCTTTTGACAGCACCCCGGCACTATCGGGTGTTACCTCATATCATGCATTCCGGCACCAGCATCCGGACAACACCAAGAAGGATGGTGGGTGTCCATATTCATCAAGGACACCCTCACCTCATTGTTGGTGGCAACACACGATGCATCGGAGACCATCCAGGTACCAGTGACCATAGGCAAGACTGCTCTGCAGTTTGTAGCATGTTACATGCCACCCTCTCAAACTCAGGTACCTCACACAGCTATCCTGCAAACACTGAAGGGGATAAATGTATCTCCAAACACCATCCTACTGGGTGATTCCAACTATCCACATATAGACTGGGATCACTAATCATGCCACAACACTCTAACACAAAGGTTCCATGAGTTCATACACTGAAATGCCATGGAACAACTGGTCCCAATCCCCTCAAGTGGAGGCAACATACTAGAACTCATCATCACGAACATGGGGTCACACTGTTCAGCACCAGCAGTATACCCATCATTGGTGAGATCAGATCATGGACTACTCTCAGTGGGAGTCCACATCCCACCCACACCCCAGATGGAAAAACAAACAGTGAAGACCTTCTCAAATGCCGACTTCACATTTCTAAGGACTGGTGTGGTCTCTTTCAAGGCCCCCAAGCCAGCGGACACCATTACCCAAGCCACTGTATCACTTACAAATGCTTTCTACCAGCACCTCCAGGACTGCATGGATCAGGCAATCCCAAACAAAACAAAGACTCTTTGTACCACAGGCAAGCATCCAGTCTGGTGGACCCTAGCCATAAACAAGCTCTACAACACAAGGAAGGAGCTACTACAAGATAGAGCATAATCCGTAGGAGGAAGACACCCCTGCTCATTGTGAGTAAAACACTGGGTTCCCCCATACAATCATCCGAGGCAAGTTTTGAGAGTAAACCCACTCAGGATTCAAGGGACAATCATGAGGCCTTTTTTGCCTATGTTTGAAACCTGGGAGGGAACTCCCAGATATGCTCAGAATTAGTTCGGAATGATGTAGATATCACTGCACCTACAGACATTGCCAACATACTGGCTGACAGGTTCATTGCAGATTCCTCCCCCCCCCAACTGGAGGGGTATCTACACCAGAGGATTGTAGCCCCCCAAATATCTCCAATGCTGGGGTGGGAACTGCTCTATCCAAGGCAGAAAACACTTTATCCATGGGACCAGATGGTGTCCCCAGTTGTGTGCTCCATGAACTCAATGAGTAATTACACCCGCAGTTAGGGCAGCTGTTTAATCTTAGCCTCACCTCAGGATATGTGCCCAAGGAGTGGCATACGGCAATGGTGGACCCACTTCACAAAGGAGGTGCCTCCACCAACCCCGGAAACTACCATCCCATCAGCTTGACAAGCCTGTTTTGCTAAACTATGGAGAGGATCATAATGGGAATTATAAATGAAGACATAGGGGACTTGCAGACATTGGATACAATCCAGTTTGGCTTTGTCAAGGGCAGATCATGCCTTTTAAACTTGGTTGACTTTTTCAAAACAGTCACCCAGGCCATTGACGTGGGCAAGGCAGTCCACACAGCCTACCTTGACCTGGCAAAGGCTTTTGACACAATACCCCACTCAGGTATCATTGAAAACATCACCAGCTTAATTGTGAACCCATACATCACAGCATGGGTTGCAAACTAGCTAAGTGACGGAACACACAGGGTCAAAGTTGCTGGTGCCATGTCACACTCCAGAGCTGTCACAGGTGGTGTCCCACAGGGCTCAGTCCTGGGCCCACATTTGTTCAGCATCTACTTTTCAGAAGTACGAGCAAACAGGAGGATTATGGCTGACAAAGTTTGACGATGACTGCAAACTGGGAAGCATAGTTGGAAACCCATCTGACACAGACATCCTTCAGAAGGGTCTCATAGACACGGATAACTGGTGCCACAGCCATGACCGTACATTGAACACTAAACAATGCATAGCCATACCCTTCAGGAAGAACAAGGTTACCACTACTTCCCATCTAGGTGGCAATCCTCTAAGCACAGAGGAGGTTATCAGGGACCTGGGCACCCAGGTTGACAGTAACCTTTTGTTTGACACTCACATTGCCAGGGTAGTTTGGAAGGCCTTCTACATTGGCCACCTCATCATGCAGGGATTCACATCTAGATCAAGGGAGGTCATTGTTCCCCTGTACTCATCACTCATCAGACCAATGATTGCATACAATGTCCCATTCAGAATGTATCTGACCCAACACCTGCGGCAATTGGATGGGCCCACAAATTCCTCAACAGGAGGTGAAAGGGTCTCAAACATATTTCTTATGCTGCCCAACTGAAGGGATTCCAGCTGTATTCAGTCACTTACCGTCTGCTCAGAGGTGACCTGTGCCTGACATACAAGGCTATGTCCAACCCAGAATTATTGAACATGCTTCACCTCAAGACCTCTACATCCATCAGAACTACAAGGGCAGGAGACCTAAACCTCAACACAGATATTAATAGGATGTGCTGGAGGGACAGATTCATCACCCAGAGAGTCCCTATGCTGTGGAACAACATCCTGGTACATGTGAGGCTGAGCACCTCACTGGCTTCGTTCAAGTGAGATCTTGACCAATGGGTGGGAGATTGCAGGTATACCCCAGGGATAACCTCAGTATCACTGCTTGACAGAGGTACAGCAAAATAATGGGCATATTATCCATCAACTTGAAGGGGTGGCAGAAGCCACAAAACTCTGGGCTAGGCTTATTAATGCCCTAGGGCAGATAGCCTAGTATGAACCTATGAACCTATGCACATAGGCCTGGGGCAGTTCCTGCTATTAGGACAGTGGTCTGCAGCAAGCTATATAGTAGTAGTGAGTTTTAGCCATTGGTTTTTGACCATGGCTATTCCATGTTGCTTCTTGTTGTGGTACAAGCATGGGTGTGTGGTTATCCATGCTATTTATTGCTAGTCACCCTCATTTTGTATCTTGTTCCATGTTTTTGCACATGTACATCACTGTATGACGTGTGACCTGGTAGTGTCAGGGTGCTGATGTGGGCTTTGACCCTGTTTTCTATTACAGCACTGATATCTACATTCTCTATACTGTGTGTGTTTACACTGCACACATCTTGATGTTTATACTTCTGGCATTGGGTAGCATTACATCTAGGTTCCTATCCCTTGTGGTACCCATGAGGTGGGTTTGTGTTTTGTGGTTTATGATTCTTGAGGGTGGATGTTAGTTGGGGTTCTCAGGTGTGCATGTGGTACATGATATTACATTACTTAACACATGGCATTCATGCCTCAGGTGGTGCTGCAGGGCCACCTCTGTCGGATACACATACTACACTCCCTGTACATGTTTGGCAGCAGGTTGTGTCATGTTAGGCATCCCTGTTACTGTATGAGTGAGTCAGAGCGGGTATCAGTCCCAGTGTTCCTACTGACCAAGCGTATGTGCTATCGTTGCCTCTTTGCCAAGGCCAGGGCATACTGGGCACACCTCCTTCTGCCTACTGGGACAAGGTCAGGTTGTTCCTCCTCCGAGTCACCCCCTGCCTGTGGTGGCCTTGGCAATGGTGGGGGGATGTTTGGCCCAGCCCTGTGCTGGTCCTGCTGCAGCTGTTTCCGCAGGATCATATTATGTAGCATAGCACATATCATGATCATTTGGGTACATGTAGTTGGTGTATACTGCAAGGCTCCACCAGATGTGTCCAGACACCGGAACCGTGACTTGAGCAGCCCAAACACATGCTCTATGATATTACGTGTTTGTGCGTGTGCCTCATTATGGCGTTCCTGTTCAGGTGTGTGTGCATTTCTGATGGGTGTCATCAGCCACGGCTCAAGTGCATAACCTGCATCCCCCACTAGGTGTCCATGTGGGAAGTCCCCACTGGCAAATGATTGGTACAGCTGCGTCAGATGCCAGATATGGGAATCGTGGTAGCTCCCAGGGCAGCCAGCACACACATTCATTATTATGCCCTGGGCATCACACACGACCTGGCAGTTGATGGAGGGGTATCCCTTGCGGTTAATGTAGGCTCTACCCCGCTCTCCTGCTGGTGCTTTGATGCGTATGTGCGTGCAGTCTATAGCACCCAGTACCTCAGGGTATTCCGCTATTTGCTGGAAGAGACGCATATTGCTGGCCAGTACCTCACGGGCATTGGGGAAATATACATGATCACCGACATGTGCTGACATGGCATCCAGGAACTGGTGTAGTACCCTGGAGGCTGATGCCTGTGCTATCCCCATCATATCGCCAGTTGGTCTCTGGAAGGTACCTGTTGCTAGTATTCTTAGGCCAACACATACCTTGGTTTCCACTGGGATGGGTTCCCCTATGTTGGTTCTGTGTGTGAGGCGTGGCCTGCACAGCTCAACAATCTGCTGCAGGAGCTCTCTGTCCACTCTATAGCTCTACTATCTCCAGCTCATGTAACCCATGGTAGGTGACCCTGGGCCTGTATACTCTTCTCCTTCTCCTCACTCTGGGTTGTCTGTCAGCATCTGCATTGTCACCACCCTCAGCAATTCGCCTATGCCTGATTATAATAGCTATGGCAGCCCCTAGCATTTCTGCTCTGAGTTCAGCTTTTTCAGTTTTCAATTCTGATAGCTTAGTTTCTGGCAGTATCTGTTGTGAGAAACAGCCTGCACTGCTCTTTGCAGTGTTTTAAGTGCTGGGTTGGGCTTCTAGTCTGCCTGTGTAATTGCCTGCTTCTAATTGTTTCCACCAATTAACTCCAGTAGTATCTTCTGGCAGTTTCCCTGGATTTTAGTTGTTTCCTGTTTCCTTTCTGTTTCCTGAGGGGGAGCAATGTGCACACCAGCTTAAACACGCTCACAGTCACTTAAACACGCGCACACATCCCTACACGGTGTTACACACGCACACATCCTTACACGGCGTGAACTAGGCTGATTCATGCTAAAACGCGCGCACACTGCCTTCCACACGTGCACGCCCGCGCAAACTGTTGTAAACGGTTTGCAACACGCTCCCACATGTTGAACCTGCCTTACGTGCGCTGCAGCATGCACATATTTCAAGAAACTTTGAGTGTAGGGATAGCGTATACCCTCAATTTCTTGACTTTCCTAGTGTTCTGTTGGGACACACCTCCCTCCCTGATGTCTGTCTGTCATCTGTTACCTTACATTGCCCTCCAATCTGGTACATTTATTGCTATCATCTCCCCGATGATGTCACCTACCTCTTACTCTGTTCCTCCCTCGTCTCTAACTCTTACACTACTCAGACAGTGCTCATTACCTATGTGACAGTGTGATTCAGTATTGTAACCCTCATTTACATAGGATTGCCTAGTAATGACTAGTTACATGTCTTACACGGAGCTTCGCGCCCTTGACAACCACTAAGCGGAGGCCATATTGTTTTGGTCTGCAAGTCCCTCCATTGACATTCAATGTAATACATAAATCCCACAATTGTGGGCTTATAAGCCGGTTTTCAGTTTTAGGTAGCGCACCCGTTTGCTGGTGTGCGCTGCAGTTAAACCCAAAATCCCGTGAAAAAAAAAGTTATATAACTTATTTTGCAACAGTTTTCATGCCAATGGCCACATATTTGGCCATTGGCATGCTTAATGCAACATATGCACCCTTTATTTGGAGCTGACATAGCTCCATTTTTAATTTTGCAGAAATGTACTCAGTTGTCAGCTGAGTACATTTCTGCAGCTAACACGTCCATTACACGGACTGGTTTCTGCTTCGTGGATCGCTCAGATACCTCATTTGCATATCTTTGAGCTGCAAATGAGGTATTGAGCATTTCCACGCCCAGTCCGTGTAAGAGACGTGTTAGCTGTCTCTTACACGGAGATTTGGGCTGTTCCTGAATCAGGAGGCTTACACGGAGGCTTACACTACTCTTGAACTCCGTGTAAGCCTTCCTGAATCTGGCCCTCTGTCTTTTCTGTACATTTTCTATCTAATCTAAGGTTGATTTAGACTATATTCTGGTTCCTGAGAAAAGATGGATAGTAATCTCTTAAGCCAAAATAATATTAAAAATTTGCTCCCAGATTTTTATGTTGTTAATATTTTTCTTGTGATCACTAATTAACAGTTTATGTGCTAAGATGTGTTTTATTGCCAACAATCTGAAATTTTCCCACGATGTCTGGGCTGGGTTCAACCAATTTGTGGCTATATATAATTTCATTAATAGGCAAATATTCATAATTACAATCGTTTTTGATTTATTTAGATTCTCCGGGGGAATATGAAGAATCATAAACT
This sequence comes from Protopterus annectens, assembly GCF_019279795.1. NCBI lineage: Eukaryota > Metazoa > Chordata > Ceratodontiformes > Protopteridae > Protopterus > Protopterus annectens. Next base: position 974,956,626 of record NC_056730.1, on the reverse strand, counting down.
CCCAAGAGAGTGTTGAATTTTGGTAACCCATTTTTTGTAACTGCAATTTTAATGAATTCCACAATTTATAAATGCACTTACAACTCCAGAACATGTGAAGACAAGTGCCGTTCTATATATATATTCATTTTGAAGTGCAAGTAATGATTGTGGTTTCAACTATTAAGTAGGGGAATGAGTAGTCCAACAGCGTAGAGGAGGCTTGATGGATAAAGACAGGAAGGGCAAATAAATTAATAAAACAGATAAATTAAAAAAGATACAAGTGATTATGTGTAAACATAGCTTACATGGAAAGTGTTTGCTCTAAGCAAAGATGACAGGAGATATTTTGGTGTTAGAGTCAACAACAGATCTTTTCTTTTCCCCACCTACTTAACCTTGGTCATGAAACCACTCAATCTTCCAATTATCCTTTTGTTCCAAATCTCTGGCTGAATTTAGTATTCTACATCACTCCATGGAGTGTCCTCCCTTCTCAGGGAGAATTTTGCCTTTTGGAGCTGTGCAACTTTGTTAGGCAGTGGAAACTAGAGTTATCAGTTCCAGACCATCATTTATGACTTTTTCATCTTCCTGCTTGGACTATAGTCTCCTATGTCTTATTTCCAGGAAATCCACTGCCACAGCAACACCCATAGTGCCAGATCCCCACAGCACGCTTCTACATACCCTCTCTAGCTACAGTGCTTCTGCACAGCTTGGCAGGCCAAAGTGCTTACCAGTTGGCTAATCTTTTACTGTTTAAAGTGTCATCCAGCTTCTGCTTGATAGCCTTTAAGCATCAGACCTGCCACTTTCCCTCCAGAATGGGTGAGCTGACATCAATAGCTCCCTGGCAACCCCTCAGCCCAACTGAGTTCACCAGCACCCAGACTTGTTAGTTGAACTGAGGTCACCAGGGCTTGTAGGCATGACTGCATTATTTCTGCACTACAGAGCTGGCTTTAACAATAAGTAAGTTTAACCTTCAGCTGTTTAGTTAGGGACATAGCTAGCCCATAGGTACAGGGCAGGATATCTAGCTACAGCATTGGAGACCCATAATTGAGTAGTGATCTGATGAGCTGGAGGAATGGCTGGAGGTGGTAGGCTTGAGTAGCTGATAGTCAATTTACCAATCTCAGGGTAGGGGTGTAGCACAATGCCAATCTTTAGTGCAGGTTGGAGAAAAACATTAGTTTCTTACATGCATGTATGTGCACAGACAAGAGAGTGGACATCAATGTATCATGGGTGGGAATGCTCATGAGTGTGTCTTTACAGCATTGTATGCTCCCCCTTTAGGAAAGTATAGGGCATAAACATATCCTTGCAGTCAGGAGTGGATGGTTCAGGGTTGGGATGCCTCGATCTCTCCTTCCCCACAGAGGTATTGAATGCTCCATCAGATGTAACCCATGCTGGTGACCCTGTTTGCGAGGAGTACGCCAGACAGTAAGATGGGACTAGGGGGCAGGAGAGGCACTGATCATCTGTAGATGGAGATGGTCATTCTGGCCAAAGAGAAAAAAAATAAGAAAAGGAGTTTATCAAGTGGCACCTCATATGTATGAGAAGTGATATCCTATGGAAGGGCATGCCTGTGGCATTTACATATAAACAGCTTAACATATACAAGTGCAGCAGTACTGTGTGTCATATGTCAACATCTCCAGTGGTATGCCAGTATGTACGTCTAACTGTACTAAGCAAAGCAATGCTGCATGCATACACCTTTAACATGAAACAGCCTCATAGCTGATAATCCTATATGCTCGCATCAAATGACCCAGGCTTACATCTACCCTACAACTGGCAATGAAATACAAGAGTATAGTGAAGTTTCTCCAGCATCCTTCATTGTTTTGACACCTCAGTACTGCAACTACCTTCTGTTGCTTCCATTGTCCATTGCAATACAAACTAACTGCTGGTGTGGAGGTACATAATATGCTCAGTGAGGCTGCAGTAATAACAACCATCTCCAAATGCTATGGAACAGCATGAGGTAGTTATACTTTTGCAGTTTTGGCAGCACGATAAAGTTACAGGCTAGGTTCAGTTACATTTGCATAACTTCCTTTCTTCCAAAAATAGTATATCCTTAGAGTACGTCCCATTGCACTAAAATCATATTTTCTTACTACGATGGATCCACTGGAATAAAATAATTACATTTAGCCAAATTAACTCTTACAGGCTATGTTTTCAGTCTTGTAGCGGGCAGTTAATACAAGCATAAAAAAAAAAATACACGGAGTAATTTGGGAGTTAACAAGCAATCATATATACACTCAGCATGTGCGACTGTGATGCCTGTTTGTAAATAGGGATATAACTCCTCACTTTCAGGTTTGTGTACGCTCCATATTGCTTCTTGATCTACTGAATCTATGTGATTACTGAATAAATGTTTGCACTGAAATGATGCACAGAGCATGTGTTAAGGATTTCACCATTTTTTTTGCATTTATTTTATTTAGAAATAGACTTATCTTATTAGGACATTTCTTTCTAAACTTGCAAAAAAGACTGTGCTGCAATAATCTACTAATCCACCAGGTGGTAGCCTAGGACTACTGTTGAGCAGGGATGTATCTGCTGTCTTTTCAGTTTATTCAAAAAGTTTCACAGCAGAAGAAAACATGACAAACAGAAAATAAGAAAGAGAGAACAGTCTGTAGTTTTTAACGTTTAGCACACGACAAGTAACCAAAATAGGACAGATGCTCTGTAGTTTGTAATATTTCTACTGACTGGGCTAAATTAAGAAATGTCTTTTTATAAACCTTCCATTTTTCCAAAATACATTATATGGATACTGACTCCTGCAGTGCTTTCAGAAGTGTCATTTTATTTTTACATAAGTAAAATTCATTTAACTCGTTCAAGCCTATAGCACCTTTTTTTGTATATTTCCAGTTATGGTGTCCAGACCTTTATTTGATTTAGTGACTTACCACCTGCTTATAATAGGAAACATTCAAAAGGGCAAGGATTTATTAATAAAATGATACCAAGTTTGTTAATCTAGGATGTTTTGCAGTAGAAAACCCTTGATTACCTTATGCTTTTTTAAGCTGATTTTTCATGAAATGCTCTGGAATGCAAGGATGTGAGCTGGCTGTAAGAAGTGCAGCATTCCACACCACACGTGTTAATTGGGTTCAAATTCAAGTATTTGCAGCAAATGTGGATGGGTAAATGAATACAATTCTTATACCTACCTCATGTTATAGTACATGGTTTATATACAATAGGATGCATAATCCATTTAAAAGGAACATTTCAGTAAAGAAAGTGAAAAGACAGTAACCATTAATGCTAAACTATGAAGTGTAAACATACTAATAATATACTAAACTGTAGTTCATACATCATACAGTGACTATGTGGTCAGCTTTGCTGACTCAAACTGACTCCTTTTTCTTTTTTAAATCTTGGTTGACATGTCAGTGATGTCATCTGTATTGAACCTGCTTGTACTCTCTGTTCCCACATGGATCATGTGAATTTTAGAAGGTTTTTGTTTGTTTTATCCCAAGTACTTGCAGGTAGAAGAACTGGGGATACTTCAGGTTTCCCATAGGTATGCACGATGACGTGAATGCATTCATGTTCTGCGATGGACTACCATCCATTCCAGGTCTGGTTCCTGCATACGCACATTGCTTGCTTGCTGTGTTGGCTTTGGCTCACCCTGTGACCCTGAATAAAATAAACCAAGTATTGAAAATTATTGAATGATAATATCAGTTTACATGACATTGTAAAGAACAAAGAAGCCATAGAAATGAAAATAGTTTAATTTTAAATGTTGTTTTTATTTGATAACTGGGTAACACACTAGATGTGTCTCTTTTCACATTCAGCCATGGACCACTGTTTGGTTAAGTGAGTTGCTCAAGGTCACTTACAAGGCAAAGGATTCAAACCCTGGACTACAGAAAGCAGCTCACTCAGAGCTCAGAGACTTCATCCTCTTTATTAACTTTCAGAGTGGTGCTTCACTCTCTGGCTGTACGTTATTATGCTCTGCATATTTTTTCCATAGATTTTTATCAGTACCATCAAAGTAGCAGGGATCAGACCTGCAATTCAGGAAATTATTGTTTTTTCATATTGACCCAGCTAACAATGCATACATTCGGATACAATAAAAATGCAAGGTTATGGAGCTCTGCTGAGGACATTTTTGCTTTACTGTGCTGTACCAAGCTAGTGCGAGTACATGCTGAAAACAATGTACATATAGAATGCATATATGTTTTAAGTGGCTCTTTGCTGAAATGTTGAGACTCACGATGCTGACTCCCAAAATGTAAAGAAAAGGACCAAAACACAGGAAAAAAGTGAATATCAAACATTGCTTTTCTCCTTTAAACTTTTTGTAAGGGGCAAGCCTTCCACTCTCCAAATGGTGGATAAGCCTCTCACACTCCCGAATTTATATATACCAACTCAAAGATCACCATACCTTAGCGAAAAGGGAATATTCCCAGAAACAGCAATTTCAGACATGTATGTAGAAGTTCACATTTTTGATTATTCAGTCTCCAGATTATGGGACTCCGCACTGCTAGTCTTTAGATTTCAAATGATTACCATTTGGGCAAATATATCACTATAACATTAACAGCCTCTCTATAAATATCAAAGCTCTTACAGTGTAAACTTAGATGGTAGAGAATGAGGAATAATGTGTATCTGTGAGTGGCTCGTCCTCTAGAATAAAAGCTTTACTCTAGAATAAAAGCTTTACTATTTTTTTCAAGCCAATTAGAATCATACGGAAATGTCTTTACAGCCTATGCCCAGCATGATGTGGGTTGCTGACTGGGGGTGGGTGCCAAGTTATTCTGCGGCCAAGCTTGTTATTATGGTCTCCTTAGGGCCCTGGTCTTTTTATAAGCTAGACTTTCTGTCAGATGGGATGAAGGTGCCACATCCAGAGCAAGCAAGTGATGGAAGGGGCATAGGCTGAGGCAGAAACCACCCTCATGGTTGCCTTGATGATAGCCCCACAGAACAACTCTCACCTTTGTGCTGGACATATCTAGTACAGGAAAATAAATGGATTTATGCCCATGTATTTATTTATTTATTTATTTATTTATTCATTCAATTTATTAACCAGGGTAGACCACTGTTCCAAATGGACCTATTGCAGTCTCAGCCCAGAAAAATATAAATGACAATAGACAAGCATGTTCAGAGGAAGTATTATGAATGTAAACAAAATGTTTTGTGAAGATATCAGTGAATGAACAACAGCAGTAATAATAATAAAGCGCAGAGTATAATGGTTATATAAGTGAATGATTAAAGGAAGAAGAAGAGTGTCAAATAGTGAAGGGCTTGAACACAGTGTAAAATATAGAAAAAGTTAGATAAGTGCACACTGAATTAACTATGTATAATGTATACAGCTGGGAAGAAATTTAACATATTAGAGTTGGGAAATAATGTGAGGAAGACAAAGGTGCCTAACTGGTGAAGGGGAAGATGGCAGGCATAAGAAGATGGACTTTAAGAAAAAAAGAAAGTCAACAATCAGACATAGCAACGTTCATCCCAAGTAAGGATTAGATAGTGAGTTAACTGGCAGTATTTATTTGATAACCAGACTGGAAACTTTTCAGCTTCAAACATGAAATTGTTTCTGTTTAAGATATTGAAAAACATTTAACTGATAATGTACAATCAAGTGAAAATAAACTGCACGTACATTCGCCCAGTTTATTTATTTGACATTTGTTGACCAGGTTGGTCCAGCTGGGACAGAGCCCTTTTTCAGTGGAGACCCGGGGAAAAAAAGCTCCACAGTTAATATATAAAATTAAGTTGAAATAGTACATAGCTAATTATATAAAGTCTCCAAAAATGATATACAAAAAGCAACAAGGAATCCACAACAAACGGAAAGAACCAGCCACTCGTTCACTTAACGCTCGAATTTATTGAAAACACAAAAAACAGCGTTTTCGCGTCCTGTATCAGGAAGCTTCATCAGAGATGTAGAATAGCGCGAGACAGCGCTTTAAATAACAAATACCAAGTACGTAAAACGTACTACACTAATTACCTATATTTACAAATTGTGACATTTGCTTCAAATAAAACTAAAACATCCCAAAATAAAATATTAAAATAAGGTAATACATAGTGTATATGTTAACAAATGCACTGTTGATGGAAAATCAACAAGCTATTATACATGAGCTACCCAGAAAACACTGAGTAAATGGATACAATAACAATATAAAACCGACAATATATTTTGTTAAAATCAACTGTAAAATATGTCACTCTAACAGAGCAAGATAAGCATCTAAGCATTCACCAAAAAATAGATGAAGTCTATTAATGAGCAGATAACAATTCGCTACTATAATGCCTAGAAAACAAAGAATTTTTTTAAATATCTTTAATAATAAAAATTCTATAACCTCATAAAATACATTTAGCTAATACTCTTATGGAAAAAACAACAACGAGAACTAAACATGTTGGAACAATAGTCCAATATACAAAGCAAGAGTTGACACGAAGGTGTCACCTCATGTGCGATTTGAGTTTCAAAAAGGGTGTGATATTAGAACGCATTGGCCAAGCATATTGGTCTATATCCTGGCCACTCGTTCCTATTTATGGGTGTTGACCACCTATCTGAATCTTATAGAGGTGGACCACTTTCTTTGAACCTGGAGGTACGTGAACTTCTATGGCAACTTAAAATGAATGCTTTTAGTACCCCAGGTTTAAATGAAAGCTGTAATATCACACCCTTTTTGAAACTCAAATCGCACATGAGGTGACACCTTTGTGTCAACTCTTGCTTTGTATATTGGACTATTGTTCCAACATGTTTAGTTCTCGTTGTTGTTTTTTCCATAAGAGTATTAGCTAAATGTATTTTATGAGGTTATAGAATTTTTATTATTAAAGATATTTAAAAAAATTCTTTGTTTTCTAGGCATTATAGTAGCGAATTGTTATCTGCTCATTAATAGACTTCATCTATTTTTTGGTGAATGCTTAGATGCTTATCTTGCTCTGTTAGAGTGACATATTTTACAGTTGATTTTAACAAAATATATTGTCGGTTTTATATTGTTATTGTATCCATTTACTCAGTGTTTTCTGGGTAGCTCATGTATAATAGCTTGTTGATTTTCCATCAACAGTGCATTTGTTAACATATACACTATGTATTACCTTATTTTAATATTTTATTTTGGGATGTTTTAGTTTTATTTGAAGCAAATGTCACAATTTGTAAATATAGGTAATTAGTGTAGTACGTTTTACGTACTTGGTATTTGTTATTTAAAGCGCTGTCTCGCGCTATTCTACATCTCTGATGAAGCTTCCTGATACAGGACGCGAAAACGCTGTTTTTTGTGTTTTCAATAAATTCGAGCGTTAAGTGAACGAGTGGCTGGTTCTTTCCGTTTGTTGTGGATTCCTTGTTGTTACCAGTTTGTGCTCTTTTGTTTTTTTGGGAAGTATATACAAAAAGCAGATTTAACAAGAATAGCAATTCGACTCTACATATTAGCAAGCACTGTAAGTACATGGCAGAGTAAAAAAATAGTACAGATAAAATTTACATTTAAGTCAAGGCAAAGTGCAGTGGGTACAGTGTAGTGCAGGGTAAATAAGTAAGGGTTTCTATCCTTAGTCATCCAGAAGTAGAATAGTTAGACATCAGTACATATTAAACTGGTTGTGATGGGGGAAGAGATGGTCAGGTAAGAAAGATTCTACAAGAATGTAGGTAAAAGGTAGAGAGACAGGAATGTTTTGGAGTGCTGAGTTGAAATAAAAAAAAATTAGGAAGAAGGCAGGGTTACACTGATGTAGGAGAAAGGAGAGAGGTTGGGTGGCCTAGAGGAGATGGGTCAGTCAGGGGGGAGATAGCACACACATAGTTTATTTTTACTTAAGTGATTTTATACAACCTTTCTGAATTGGTGTTTGGGTCTAATGTGTCGCATGGCAAGTGGTAGTTTATTCCAGTTTTCAGCAGGGTAACAGCTGTAAAGGTTTTTATTAATGCTGATCTTGGGTTTGTGACTGGAAAGGAGATGTTCAGAGCACTGGAGCATTCTTGCTGGGGTGTAGGAGGAAATAATAGATATGATGCTGGGGCAGAAGGTGGGCTGGCATAGAATAGAATGAACTATCTGAAGCTGAGAGAGGAGAAGGTTATGGGGGAATTCTAACCAGTTCAGTTTTCTGAGTGTTAAGCAGTGATGAGAGGAGTATGGTAGTTCAGCCGCAGATTTAGCTACCTTGTTGTAAGTGGACTCTAGTTTAGAAATAAGCGAGGTCTGAAAGTTGGTCAGTATTTGAGAGCCATAGAGAAGGGTTGGTAATAGGGAGGTATGTAATAGAGCTGTTTTAGCTTTACTTGAAAGAAAGTTTTTGTTTCTATAAAGGAGACCAAGTTTTTGGTGGGTTTTCTTAATGTTACTTAGTACATGCAGGTCAAATTTTAGCTGATCATCAATTATGACCCCAAATAGTTTGGTATGGCTTTCCACTGTGATGGGTGTGTTATTGCAAGAGGTGATGGAGAAGGATGGTTTTAGATGGTTCATTGTTTTTGGTATGAGGAATAAGAGTTTGGTCTTCTTTGGGTTTAAGATTAAATGGTTTTGGTTGAGCTAGTTTTCAAAAGGCAAGAAGGAGTTTTGTGTTATAGTATAGAGCTTGGGGAGGTTATCAGCAATGGTGATGACCGTGAAGTCATCAGCATACTGTACTAGTGACGAGTGTGGGATAGAGGTAGATAATTGATTAGTAAAAATATTAAACAGCAGTGATCCTAGGATTGACCCTTGAGGTACTCCTATCTGTATAGGGAGTTTGGGGGGAGATAGCAGAGATCCATTTGACAGGTTGGAAATGGTTGCTGAGGTAACTAGAGAACCAGGAGATAATAGCAGTGGATAGGTTTAATTCAGAGAGTTTAGAAAAAATATATATTTTTTAATGTCCCTGATAATGAATAGGTCTTAAGAAATTTTAGCACAGGGAATTCCAAGATGGCTGCATGCTGATTAACAGCTTAACTTCAGATCTCCCAGAGTGCAAAAAAAAAAAAAAAAAAAAAAAAAAAAAGAGATAAGGGCTAATAATTCTGCCAGTTTTAGTAAAATTCAGTTACTAGCTAGTAAGTACACTGTCTGGATGCCAACTAAGAAGAAACTTTGAGAGCCTGAAAGAAATTCAATAAAAATGTGAAGAGAAAACACTGACTAGGAAAATCCTGCAGCTGTTCAACAAAAAGCAGTTCAAATTCCAGCTTTGGTACAAGAGATGCCTTGTAGTAATTCAGAGGAAAAATAAATAAATCAAATGTGCTCAGAGCTAATTAAAGGAAACATTGAAAGAGTATATCAACTCAAATAACAAATTCATGCAAATTCAGGCAAAATGGACAAAGCTTTAAACAGCTATTCAGATGAACTGATAGAACTGCAAAAAGTGAAGGTCAAAATGAAGAAAAGGCTGACTGAGTATGAGATTGTTCAAGAAGACATGTTTCAAAAAATGGTAGCGTCAGATGGCAGAGCATGTAGAGAAAACCTGAGATTTTCTACTTAACCAGAGAAACTGGAAGGAACAGATTGTATTAATTGTATGAAAGCATGAATAAGCAAATGGACTGGTATTCCACAACAGGATTTGTTAATTGAAATAGTATATTGTCTGTATGATCCAAACCTGGCCACAAGAAAACAGAGAAGACCCGGCATTTGTAAAGATGCAATCATACCAGCAGAAGGAGTTAATCCTGACAAAACTGTGACAGAAGGGCAAAGTATTAGAAGTTGGAGTCAATCTTTGGCAGAAGGGAAAATTATTAAAAACTGGTGACAGCAGAATGTTTGTGGAAAATGACTATTCACTATACACCAGGCAGAAGAGAAGCAAATGTATCCCAGCAATCAGGGAATGTCAACAGGCAGGTATGAGATTTAAGCTGGTGTATACAGCTGTCTTCAGAATATTTTTTTCCTGTGGGACCAGTGTTATGTTTTGATGCAGGACAAGCTAAGGAGGAAATGCAAATAAATACAAAAGTTTGGACAAAAAATGAGACATCAAAGAGAAGGAAATTCTGCTTTTCAATGTTCTGATAATAAAGCTCATAGAGAGACTTTGCCAGTGAAACCTTTTCCAGTGCTCAAAATGAAAATGCTTGAGAGACAGATGAAAGCACAGGAGTATACTAGAACAATTGGGAGTACCTTGGACTTGAACCAGAATCTGGGTTTGGGAGATGGAGATGAACAAGAAGTAGACCAGCAATGCTGAAAGTAGTGAATACATGTGAGACTATAAAGCATTAATCACATTTGTGAAGTATGGCTTTACAAGAAACGTGTCTGAAAAACACTGGACTTTTGTTGACTTTGTTAAACTTGTGGGGGTCTGAAAGGCATATATCCCATTTCATATCATTAATGTCTGGAAGGACACTAAAGGGAAGGGGAAAGGTAACTGTAAGTAAAACAATTTTTGTTCTTAACAACATTTCTATAAAACATTTCATGATATAAATTACATGTTATATAGTAAAGCATTTTCAGTGATTGTTGTGTGCGATAAAAATAGTAAAGTAAACAGATAATTTTCTTTTCATTTTTAGTTTTAAGAAATGCAGGCATTGCAATGTAAAAAGAGAGAACCGCTATACAAAAACATGTTCAAGTTAATATGCTTTAATATTAGTCTGTTGGTGTGGGGGTGGGGTGCAAAAGTGCACTGATTATAATATATGTAGAACTGAGATGTTGTCTCTTACTTTTGCATAGGTGAATATCTGGATTAATGCCATTGGCTTAATCTAATAACTAGTATTTTGTGTAAGCATGTGTGCTTTAAAAATAAGAGAACACTCTGAATGTAATGAAAAGTTTTCCTTTAACAAATAAATGTTCAATGTAATTTGAGAAGTCTACAACTGATGGCAGCTGTACATTCTCTTCTTATGTTTCCAAGGAGATAAGCTGACTGCAGGTGCAGGCACTAAATGTTGGAAGTTCTGGGCATTGCTTGCTGAAGGAGTTGTGAAATTAAAAGGTACAAGGGGAAAGCAGCATAGTAAAAAATAAAAGTTTGAAATTATTGGATGTAAATAAAAGATACCAGTTTTCTTGGTACCTAAATACTTCAGTGCATTTACTAGAACAATGTATAATTTAGTTTAATGTAAAGATAGCCAGTGAACTTTTTCTTAAGGTTGAAAGTTAATGTTTTCTGAAAGCATGCAGACCGCTTTTCACATCTGAGAGGGGAAATAAGGATAAGACAAAAAGAGACAGTAAGTAGTGTAATTAGAAGCTCAGGTTTTAACATGCGCCTTAGCATGGATAACCTTAATTTTAGGTTAGGTAATGCATGTGGGTGCAGCTGATGATTTGGGACAATTGTTTCTATCAAGATAATTAAACTTTATTATTTGAAGATGTACATAGTTTTGCGTGCTTCTTTTAAGTTAATAGGTTCTGGGGTTGTACTTGTTTTTTTTTTTTTCTTTTTTTTTTTTTTTGAGGGTTTTCAGTAAAATGAAAAGTCTATAAAATGTGATGTAGGTTCAAATGGAGATGAAAAGAAACAACTGTATAAAAGATCAACCTACCAAATATTAGTGGATGCATATAGCACAAAAGCTGGAAAGTGACATTTAAAAATGGTGTCATATATAATAGGTGGGAATAATAACTTCTTATCACAATGGCTATATAAACACTATCCATAGTACTGAGGAATGTGAATGGTCTCACAGGTATAGTCAAAAAGATAAGAGTACTGAATTATATTAAGAAATGCAAAGTGCAAATAGCTTTGCTACAGGAGATGCATTTGGAAAGAAGTGAGCATGTGAATTTAATAAAGAAAGGATTTCAGGACGGATATTCTACAGAATATCTGGGACAAAGGGAACAGGGAGTACTTATACTAATTACTAGAGGAGCTCCAATAATGATCGAAGATGGAAAAAGATAATGGTATATTTGTGGTAATAAGGGCTACTGGCAGAGGATGAGGATTATGCTGGTATTTATTTATATTCCACCTAAAACTACTATGTATCTTAAGAAATTTTTGGAAGAAGTAATCAGCTTTCAGCAGGGAATATTACATATAGGTGGGGACTGGAACTTGACTTGCAATAGGGAGGACATATTTGGGGGACCTATAAGGGAAACATATAACAAAAGAGGGTAGATTTCTGAAGAAATTTATGAAAATATTTGGTATGGAAGACATGACTTGAGCAGTATGAATTCAGAGAGAATTTAGATATTATTCCCAAAAGCACAATAACTGGGCTTGTCTAGACAAAAATTCTACTTCACAGAAGCATTGCATTTAATTGAAAGCTTTGACACACATCCAATAACTGTTTCAGATCATGTGCCAATAACAATTAAGATAAAAATGCAGGGTAATGAAGTAAAAATGAGACACTGGAACTTCCCTACCTACCTGGTAAAAAGAGAGAAATTTAAAGAATGGGTAGTGGAAATTGTTCAAGAGTTATTGGGGAAACTATAAATATCTTCATAAGTTACTCCTAATGGTGGGATAGAATAAAAGTTGAGTTTAACATAAGGAAAAATAAAAGAAAAAGTGATATGGTTAAGAAGTAACAGGAATTATTTAGATGAATGACAAAGGTTCAAGTATTGCAGAATAAAGGGGATCTCACTGAATACGGAGGGACCCAATGCAGAGTATTACAGACAAAATAAGGAATATTTGAATAATATGGATGAGTTTAGAAAGAGTATTACGCAACTATTTTTTTCACAACTCCAGAGCACAAATACTTTTAGCACAACGACTTAGGTTACTGCTGCCAAACTTAGGGAGCCTACTGCAAGTAGAATAACCACAGATCCTGTAAAGATATTAGAGATAGTATGGAAATTTTATGAAAATTTGTATAAAGCAGAGAAATGTGGAAATCAAGACAGAGATTGAATAGAAATATTTATGAAAGACTTAAGTATGCTAAGGTTAGAGGTAGATGAGGGTCAACAATTAATAGTTAAGATGGAGGAGATGAGATAAAAATGGTGATGTATAATCAATCTGCAGGAAAGCCTCCAGGAATAGATGGTATTCCTGTAGTTGAAAGCGAGGAGGTAAGAAAGTGATAAATATCAGGAATGTTTTTTTTAACCATATTTTAAAAGGCGGGGAAGCACCAACATCCTGAAAGAAAGTTGTGGTATTTGTAATATCTAAAGATGGAAAGTCCCATCAGACACAGATTCATAAAGGCTTATTTCAATTTTAAACCATGATTATAAGGTATTTATGTCTATAATAGCTAAAAGAATGGCAAAGGTGTTGCCAAAATTGATAGATATAAATCAGTGTGTTTTAATGGAGGGGTGGCAAACATTTGACAACATTAATAGAACAATGATCTAGACTGAAGAAGAATGGAAGAAAATACCATTGTTGCTGGTGGGGCTTGATGCAGAGAAAGCATTTGATAGAGTAAGCTGGGATTTTATGAGTAGGGCAATGGAAAGATTTGCATTCCCTGATCCAATAATAAGGTTAATTCTGAGGATATATGAAGGATTGGAAGCAGAAATTAAAGTGAGATGGTTATTCTCTGATAAGATGTGTCTGAACAGGGGAACCAGGTAGGGGTGCCCTCTTTCCCCTTTGTTATTTGCTTTATATTTAGATTCAGTGGCAAAGAAAATAAGGGATTCTGAAATTAAAGGATATAATTGGTATGGTAACCAACAAAAGTTGGCTTTATTTGCAGATGATATTATTTTTATACCTGATAAAACAAGAAAAGGACATCTCAGTGTTGTGGAACATTATGAGACAAATCAAGTCTTTTTGGAATATAAAATTAATGAAGATAAAATTAAGGCTGTAGCTGCAAACTATATACTCAAACATAAACTGGTGCAGCAATAGCCATATTTATGAGGACATGATAAAGTAATGTATTTAGGAGTGTGGATTAAAAGGGATTCTGTTATAACAGCTGAGGATATGTGGGAAGAGACTAAACAAAGAAAATACAAAAACTGAGAAACTGGAAGCTCTCTTTTATGGATATGGATAGCAAGATACAAGCAGTAAATAATGTTTTTAGTCCCTTTAGTTTTATATACAGGTCAGACATATGTTTACCAACCAGAGAAGCTATGGACAATAAAGAGTTGAAGGAATTTATCTGAGAGGGGAAGAGGAGAAGCGACAAGTGGGATATGTTGATCCTTACAATAGAACAAGGCAGTTTATGATTACCCAATTTGAAGAGATATTTTGCATCTGCACAGTGAAAGATACACAGAAAGATTAAGTTTACCTTTGGGCTGTTTTCAAACCATAGGCCCCTTGCACACATTTTGAGCACCATGCATGCACACATGCATGTGTTCTGATTGTATTAAGTTATATTCCTTGTAGAACATAGCATCACTTGTTAGAGTATGTTTTAAATTTGTTTTGAACATTTTTCCAGTAAGCAATGAAATAAAATGTATGAACCAATAATGACAGAACTGCCCATTTCAGAACATTTCAACAATGAAAGGCCACTCAGACTTCTGTCATTGCACTCCACCAATTACAGTCAATAATGCACAATCTGTGTAGAAGTAAAAGTCATCTGAATAATTCAATATTAAAAGATCTGTAACTAATGAAGAAGATGGTGCTTGCAAACAATTTTATATTCAGAGCTTCATCTATACATTCAGTTCTTGTTGCTTTTGAAGAGTAAAGTGTCTGTGTTACATTAAAAAAACTATTGGCAAGCTGGTAGTATTGCAATAAGGAATGGAAGACAAAACAACAAAACATTCATAATTACTAGGCATCTCATCCAAAGGAAGACAAACACAAGACTACAGCACCTCCCTCTTAAA